>NC_056725.1:1372937063-1372984563 GCF_019279795.1 Protopterus annectens | reverse complement strand
GGTGATGTCTGTGAGAAAACTGCACAACAAGACCAAACAGCAGTATAACACTGTCCATGCACAAGAAAGAAACATCACTGAGTGTGAGTGTGGTCTACTGAAGGCATGGTTGTGCTGCATGGATACTTCTGTGGGCTCTGGAGTATGCCACTGCCATTACTGGCAAGAGATTCATAGCATACTGCATGATTTACCAGAAGTCAGTTGCCCATCCATCTATTAAAGGAACCTCAGGATTCATCATGTCAGTCCTTGCCACATCTAACACATCAACATCATCGATAAATGATGGTGAGGCTTAGGTGCAGTGTGCAGCAGCTGCATCACACCCCCATAGATGACAGGCACGGTGCATGGCAATGCAGATGAAGTGGTGACAGCTAGCTTTGTGTACACATGATGAGCATCCAGTGACAGTGCAGAGTCACACTGCTGAAATAAGATGTTGGTCAGTCCATGGTCAAGCTGCATTGTGCATCAGACATCTCCTTATACATATACAGGAGGGAGGCTACAGTGGGTCACAGCTATCATCATCTGCATGGCTGACAAGGGACAAAATGACACATGGCTGACATCACAACCTGGTTAATTATTGAATATCGCATTGTTTTTCTAAGCATTATGTCAGAAGTCTTAATACATAAGAGAGTAAATAGGACACACAGCCAATCCAATTAGTAAAAAAACTACAAGGAAAACCTAGCCAAGCTAGAGTTTCACTGTGTGATTCCTTAAAACCTCTTGTAAAAGAAGATAATGGGATATATGCAAACAAACCCTTAAGGACATCAGGTGTTTCAGCTATATGGCTAATTTGATGTTAATGGACAAATTCAGGCCAATAAAGCCAAACCTCATAGGAAATGTCACAAGGCCACACATGAGGTTTGGCTTTATTGGCCTGAATTTGTCCATTAACAGACTTAAAAAGAAAAAAAGACATGGGCATTCAGAATTGCCATATAGCTTAAACACCTGAAAAAAGTCATGGGCATTCAGAACTGTCATATAGCTGAAACACTTGATGTCCTTAAGGAGTTATTTGCATATATCCCATTATCCACTTTTACAAGAGGTTTTAAAGAATCACTCAGTGAAAACTCTAGCTAGGCTAGGAGTCTTAATACATAACACATTAGAGAAAGCAGATGTGTCTTAGCCTTCATATCAGACATTGTCTCACGGCTAGTGGCCTGCAATCCTTTATCACTGAAGACATCATTTTTCACCAAAGGTCATCATCGTATTCATCATCTGACTGCACATTTGAGGTCAGTGTTACTGGCTACTCTGTAGTAAGGGCTAATATGTCTTAGATGGACCTGATTTGGGCCCTTAGCCTGCTCCATTCACACAATTTAATTTACACAGGATTCCAAGATGGTGGTCGGCTAGTTAGCACCCTAACCACGAGCTCCTACCGTTAATTTTTATTTTATGTAGCCTTAACTGTTTCTTAATGGTAGTAATTATTACTCGCTGATATAAGTGGCTAATATAATATACCTGAAGTCGTTTGGTGGTCTGTTCTCTGGTAAAAATTGTATTTTTTACCTTTAACCAGTTTCTGGGATAAGGAGTACGAATATTCGAGAGGCCTGTGTGAAAATTTTGGTGCCTGACAGGATTCGCGCTTCTAGCAGTTGGCGCTCCTTACTTCTGTTCTGTACATCGGTATCCAGGTATGACAGAAAGTGCGGAGAATATGGATGCCCAGAGTACCAAGGCAAAAATCTCCTCAATTCTTTCCACTGAGAAAGATAACACTTGTAAAAGGTTGAGAACTTCAAAAACAGTTGTGGAGAGTAGTAGTTCTTTAAATAATAAAACAAATGCGAAGACAAAAACTGAACCGAATCTTCACATCGACGATCTGAAAACAGCGCTTCAACCAATTCAGGATGCTATCCAGGTTATATCTGACCAAATGTCTGGTCTTACTAAATCTATTAACCAGTTAGTACAAAGAATGGACACGCTAGAGCAAAAAACACAAAATAATGACTTTAAAATTAGTCAAGTGTCTGATGCAACAAAAAATAATTCTGTGCTTATTGAGGAATTACAAACTAAACTAACAGATCTTGAGGCGAGAAGCCGACGTAATAATATTATTATTAGGGGGCTACCTGAAACATATGATAACCAAAACCTTATTTTAATTTGTGGTCAGATTTTCAGTGCACTTTTGGGTCCGAGTTTTACAGCTGATAAAATAATAATTGAGAGGGCACATAGAGCCATTAGACGTAGACAGGATTCACAAATCCCTCGTATCATCTATACCAAACTATTGAACTTTCAGGATGTTCAAAATATTCTACAGTCAGCAAGAAAGCAAAAAATATTGGTATGGAACAGTCATAAAATTACTTTTACTCAAGACTTGCCACACCAAATAAAATTGAATAGGCAGAGGTTAGCTCCCTTTTGTGCTGATTTAATTAAAAGAAATATAAGGTTTCAGATGAGATACCCGAGTGTCCTTTTATTTACATATAAAGAGACTAAATATTCAGCGAGTACACCGTCTGAAGCTAAAGATGCTTTTATTAAAGCCTTCAATTCTTATCCAGTGTTATAAAAATGTATTTGGTTAACTTTTAGTTTGCCTTACAATTGCGCTGTGGAGAAATGCTGTTCGTTTACAAGTGCTGATATATGCAAGTGTTTTATGCGAGTAATCATTTGTTCAGCATGAGTGGTTGTTCAAGGACTATTTATCTAGGCTGTCAAGATTTATCTTCTGGCGAATATACAAACAAAGTAAGTAAGCCTTGCTGTTGGTTTAATACTGGTTTTGGTGTGGCATGATTTCTTTGTTAACTTGAACTATAAAGTAAGAAAACTCGAATAGGCGTTGGATGACTGTATGATTTTTCAGGTGCCAGTAAACAACATGGTGTTCCGGAATTGGTGACTGTAAATGGTGTCATGATTAGTTCTGGAGATTATTTTCCTGATACATTTCCTCCGTGTGGAGTTGCGTGAGAATTCTGGCTCTCATTTAACTGTAAAAGGCGGAACTACTGCTTATGATTCTCTCGCTGAGATGCTGATATGCTTTGCTTCATGCGGTCCTCACTGCATGTAGTTTTCTACAGTGACAGTTCATTGTTCTGAACTTCATTCTCTAGTTATTTAAGAAATGGTGGATACATTTTCTACGTGTGGAGTTGCGTGAGAATTCTGGCTCTAATTTAACTGTAAAAGGTGGAACTTCTGCTTATGATTCTGTCGCTGAGATGCTGATATGCTTCGCTTCATGAGGTTCTCACTTCATGAGGTTTCCTACATTGACAGTTCATTGTTCTGGACTTTATTCTGTAGTTATTTAAGAAATGGTGGTATAATTTAATATATATCTAATGTACTACTTGTTAATGTCTGCCTTAATACATGCGGTGGGGTCTGGTTTACATGACTCAGTTAAGATATAAATGCTTCTCACAGTTTTTTTATTGGGGTATTTGCAACTTTGTTCAGTATGTGCATGTATTATGTCCAGACTGCTTATATGTCGATTCTTTATCTTAAATTTCTACTAGTGTTGTTGAATACGCACTAAAATATAATCTTAAAATTTAAAATATAATCTTAAAGTTATTCCAGGTATGTACCATAAAAATGTTTACATTTTATAAATAATATTTTTTTTAGTTTTAATTTTTTTTCTGAAAAATCGCATATTTATAGGTTATAGTTAGTTAAGCTAACTTCACCTTTTCTTTTATTTATGGCTAATTTCATTGTTCTGAATATGATCTCGTGGGTGTTGGTTTATGGGTTCTAACATGGCTGTGTCTTGGAAACAAGGTGTGATGTATATATGTACATATTGTTGGAGTATTTGTTTGTTACTTAATTTTTATTCTTTCTTTTGTTATAACAAGATTTATTTTGCTAGCATTTCAAAAGCTTCACAGATGTATTACATATTATTTCCTTCCATTAGTTTTGTGGGGTGGGTAGGCACTGGGGAGGTATGGAAGGATTCTCTCTGCTGTCATATTTTGTTTTTTTCTTTGTCCCTTTTCTACTCTTGCCACTGTCATTTTGTGATTATAGATAAAGGAAAGTATGGAAAATATAGGAGAAGATTGAAAATAAAAGTCTGCTATGTATTTACGAATAAAAATGAGCGCTTTTGGTTTTTACAAAGTCACCGTCTTTATTTTTTTTTAGGCTTTTCCTTTCTTCTATAATAGGTGTATACTAGGCCTACTAAGCTTATTGTATTATGACTTTATATATAGATTCGTGGAATATTAGAGGGTTGCAAAATAAGTCTAAAAGGGCGCTTATCTGTCACTTGATTTTTAAATCATATGCTAATATATGTTTCCTTCAAGAAACACATTTGTATGATAGGGATTGGGCAGGAGTAAGAGAAAAGAAATGGGTGAAACTTATTATTTCTTCAGGTAATAGTTCTAGTGCTAGAGGAGTAGCGATAATTATTAAAAAATCTTTCCAGGGTACCATACTTAATACAAGGTCTGATGTTAATGGTAGATGGTGTTTCTTCACATCTCAATTTCCTAATATTAATAAACCTATTCTATTTTTAATTTATATGGCCCGTGTTCTCAGCAATATATTTTTATTGCAGAAATTCATAATATTTTAGCAACCTTTAAAGACCATTACATTATAGCTGGGGGTGATTGGAATGCTGTTATTGATCCTATTGTAGATCGTTCTAATAAATCCTCCTATTATTGGTACAATACCCAATCCTCCTCTGCCTTGGAGGATTTGATGTTTGACCTTAGTCTTACTGACCCTGTTTCTTTGAAGGACCAGATAACGAAAGAGGAGTTATACACTTATTATTCAAAATGCTCCAAATCTTGGTCAAGACTGGACTTCTTTTTAATCTCGGAATTTCTTACACACTTTGATATTGTTCTATTCTTGGATCCGAGATCCATCTCTGATCACTCTAAGATTTCAATAAATATTAACCCTATTCAAAAAAAATTCCCCCTCTAAATATAATATTTGGACACTCAATAATAATTTACTTCGTAATAAAGACATTATTCAGGAAATTAATGAAATACTATCTAATCTTACTCTTAATCTCGATAGTTCTGATATACCCTTAGATATACAATGGGCAGCCTGTAAAGCTTATATGAGAGGTATTTTAATTAATAAAGCCTCTTTTCTTAAAAGGAAATATAAAGACAAAGAAATGGAGCTTACAAATAAACTTCTCGAACTAGAAAAACAACAAAAAATAAATGTAGATCCCAATAGAGATAATTTAATTAATGACTTACAATTCCAATTACTTCAACTACATAAACAGAACCTAACTATTTTTGAACAAAGGATGATTGCAACCTACTCTGAATGGGCACAAACTCCATCCAAATTTCTTGCAAAATTAATTAGAACCAATCAAGAACCTCCTAAGATATCTCGGCTACACCTTAATAATAAGATTTATAACTCTGACCAAGAAATAATACAACTTTTTTCTAACCTTTTTCTGACATATATTCTAATGGAAATACAAGTAGTACTACGCATAAAGATATGATTGAGTTTCTTAATTCTATTAAATTTCCCTCCATAAGTAAATGTCAAGGTGACTTGCTTTCAGCTCCTATAAGCCTACAAGAAATTCAAGAAGCTATCTCGAATCTTAAGGCAGGGAAATCACCTGGTCCTGACGGATTTACAGCTGAATTCTTTAAAACTTATAACTTTTTGATTTCTTCTATATTATTAAAAGTATATAATTATGTAATAAAACATGGTATCTCAGATCTTTATTGGAATACTTCGAAAACGATTTTAATTTTAAAAATCAAAAGGACAAATCAGATCCGCACAATTATCGCCCCATTTCTTTGATTAATATTGACATTAAAATTTTAGCCTCTCTTTTAGCAAATAGGCTTAGGAAAATTCTTCCTTCTATAATATCCAAGGAACAATCAGGCTTTATGTCAGGTAAACATACTTGGGATAATACCTTAACTTTAGATTCATTAATGCATATTCTGAAAAAGACAAAAATCCAATTTATGCCTTGATATTAGATGACGAAGGCTTTTGATAGGGTTAACTGGATGTTTCTTTTTCTTTCCTTATCATATTTCAATATTCCCCTTCTTTCATAGATATGATTAAAGTTTTATATAATAACTCCTCGACTTGCTTGTGGATAAACAAAATTTTATCAAAACCAATACGAATAACTAATGGTACTAGACAGGGTTGTCCGCTATCTCCTTTCCTTTTTAATATATTCATTGAACCCTATTTCTTTATATAAAATCAAATACAGTTCATGTGATTCCTAGAGTAATGAATACTATAGTTCCTTTGTCAGCTTTTGCTGATGATTTAATTATTTACTTTCAACTTCCTAACACTGATCTTCATAAGATTGAATCCTCCATTGAGATCTTTTCTAAAGCTTCAGATTATCAAGTCAATTTTCAAAAATCTCACATCTTTCCTATAAATCCTCAGGGGTATAATCCAAGTTATTTTCCCTTGTCTTCCTTTAAAATTACTTTCGATATTAAATATTTAGGGATTTCCTTTAATCATAATGTTTCATCTACATTTCAAAATAATCTCCTTAAATCATGGTCCAAAATAACTCTCGATATTCTTAGGTGGCAGAAGTTGAAATTATCTCTCTTGTCTAAAGCTGCGATAATTAAAATGAATATTCTACCTAAAATTCTTTTTCAATTCAACTCTGTAGATCAGGTAATACCAAAGTCTTTTTTGACTAAAATATGTAGGGATTTATCTAAATTTATCTGGTATCCAAAATCTGTGAGAATTGCATATAATAAACTAACTATTCCCAAATCGGGGGGAGGACTGGGACTGCCAAATTTTCAATTATACTACTTCATCATTTCGGCAAGTAGGTTATTATGTATTTCCAAATTTAAGTTAGTGGATTATAATTCTTATCCCTTATGGTCTAAAATATGGTTTCAACATGTTATAAGTCTGAATTTGAATCCGGAGGCCCTCCCTTTTCTCGTAAAAGATTCCTTTAAAAATCTCAAACTCTCAATTAATTTAAAACATAAGATTATTATTTTTCAAAACCTAATGAAACTTATGGATTTGGATAAAACCCTACCCTTACTTCAACCCTTACATCTAAATCCTAATATTACAATTAATAATCTTCCTGTTAATCTTTCTAAATTCCCGGAAATTAAAAGCTTTGTGGTCTGGGATTTACTTAAACATAATAATGAATCATTTTCTAACCTATGTGGGATATTGAAGATAAATAAAAAATATTTATCGATAATCAGACAATTGAGAGATATTATTAAGTATAAATTTATACACCTTTTTGATAATGGACAAAATATATCCTTATTAGAATCTGTTTTGCATAATCTTACTCTACCCAAGAAAATGGTTTCTAATTCATATAAACTTATATCATCTATGATAAATAATAGTCCATGTCTTTTTTCAAACTATTGGAATAGTTATCACCCTCTTCTTTCACATAATCAGAAGCTTTTGTCTATAAAAAACACTATTAATTTCTCCCCATTTAAGAATCTTTTTTACACACAATTGATGATTAACAATAATACATATTTTACTCCAGCTAGACTAGCAAAAATCGACTCCAATAAATCTCCTTCTTGCTCCTGCTGCTCAGCACCCTATGCTGATTTATTTCATATCTTTTGGTCCTGTTATCATACTCATAAACTTTGGACTTCGTTAAAGGTCCGTCTTCAAAAAATGGGATACCACAAATCAACCCTTTGTTGGGAACTAGCCATCCTTCACATACCTATGTGTACTCTTTCTTTAGTTGATACCCATGTTTTAGTCTTTTTATGTTCTCTCATGAAACTGTACATCTCTAGAAATTGGATGGATCGTACTAAGCTTTGTTGGAATAACTTTAAATCATTGGTATTTACATACATGGCTGCTCACAAATTTATTAGTAAGAGTCCTAAGAAGAATGCCCTTTATCTAAAAATTTGCTCCAAAGTTAATACACTTCTCCTTATTTCTTCTTGATTTAATTCAGTGGTTTGTAGTTTTAATTCCAATATTTAGTACTATTTAATTACTGTTATATTATGTTTTTCTGACAGCTTGTGGGGTTGCTTGTTGAAATTTTGTGATTTTTATTAGTATACTGTGTATTTTATTTATCTTGTTATAACTTGTTTGGTTTTTATTGTATTAAAACAAAATTGCCAATAAAAATTTTTTTTTGAAAAAAAAAAAAAAATTTAATTTACACAGACAGGTTTTGGGAATTCTCTCTGTACTCAGCAGCCTTTAGGTTTCTAAGTTATAATCTCTGTATGGACTTCAAAACACTGTTAAACTATATTTTGCAGCACTGTGTATGACATGCACAGCCCACAGGCTAATATCAGATTGCCTGCTATTAAAACTATATAAATTCAAAAAAAGAGGGAAAAAAAGAAACCTTGGCTTGTAACACAGTGTTTAACTGCATTATGGAAAAATGGGAAAAAAATGGGAATTAGCTTGTAGCACAGTGTTTATGCAGATTATGGAAACAATTATCACTCCTGGTTGCAATCCATGCCTGTCATCTTTTAAGAAATTACTAGATGATTTTATGGATGCCTTCTTTGAAGGCTGGGTGTGGGCCTGGTAACTCGGCACCGTAAAAATCCACTGCCAATAATTAGGGGACCAGAGTTCCGCTGTGGCGACCCCTAACTGGGTATAGCTGAAAGAAGATTAGATGATTTTATGGACAATAAAAAATATAGACATGGATTAATTCTCACTACAGGTGAATTACTTGCAAATATTTCTGTTTTGCCACTAGCTCTCTAGCAGTGCTATCTCCATCAGTCTAGGTGATAAGGTTCATTGGTGACCCCCAAATGCCCCACACATTTTGGCCTACTCAATTTATGCCAATTACCTTTGTCTTCTTTTTCTCACAGTTTGTCTTACTACTCATTTTTCCTGCAATTATTCATTCATTTAACTAAGCAAGACTGCTTTCTGATAACTATGAATGAATCATCTGCATTAAGCCATGGAGGTCCTAGATGGCCTGATGTACATTACAGAGTTTTTTAAACAACCTTTTCATCCAGTGATTGCCTGAACAAAGATCATTAACAAAGATAGAAATTTAGTCTTACTTTTCAACTTTGTTTTTTTTCTTGCATTGTTTCAGCACACCCTAACTGACCAAGACTACAGTTGTATAACTGCAGTGGATTAAGCCCAGGGTCTGGAGCCACTAGGCCCTTTAGAAGCCAATTGATTTAAAGATGCTCTGAGATACATTTTTAGAGATTTTTAAACAACTTTTTAATCCAGTGATTACTGAACAAAAAAACACGATCAAAGAAAGAAATTTAGTCTTCCTCTTCAAGTCTGTATTTTTCATTTATCCTTTCACCATATCCTAACTGACCAAGTGTAATAACTGTAGTGGATTAAGCTGGGGTCCCAGAAGCCATTAAATTTCAAGATCATATGCAATTAATTTTTAGAGGGTTTTAAACAATTGTTTCATCCAACAATGGTCTGAATGAAAACCATAATTAAATCAGTCTTACTGTCCAACTTTGTTTTTTTCTGCATCCTTTCAACACATCCTAACTGACCAAGACTACACTGTAATAACTAAATTAAGCTGGGAGGCTGCTGGGCACACAGAAGCTGTGGGATTATAAATGTTCAAGGTGCACTTAGATATTTTTCCAACCTTTTGATCTAGTGATGGCTTGAACAAAAATCATGCACATGAAAAAGAAATTCCATCTTACTGTTTTATTTCAAGAAAGAAATAAGCCAAATCCAAATTTTAATGGTCAGATATGACCAATCAGCAGTTCACAAAAAAATGAAACGATAAATGCTTGCAAGGATATATATATATTATACCTGGGAATAAAAGTAGTCACTTACTTTGTATCCCCCTCTGGTGTTAAATTGGGATTAAAATGCCCGCAGCTGTAAACTTCAAAATGCTACTGTCATATTTATATACAGCATGCCTTCGCACCCCTACCCACAAAAGGTAGCCACGTTCCATGTAACCTTATGATGTAGACTGGGACAAACCTGATAAACACAAAATAGAACATAATATATTTGCTGTTAGATATATACAAACAGCATGCTTATTTACTCTCCCCCCAAAAAATAGCCACCTGTATATGCATCAGATGTCTGATTGTGAGATAAATGGAAAAAAATTACAATAATGTATCCAGCTTGCAACTTCTAGACAATACAATGCTCCTATATAATTTTATTTATTATTTATTTTACATTTGTTGACCGGGCTAGTCTAGCTGGAGACATGTCCATTTTCAGTAGAGGCCCGGGGAGAAAAGCTTCAAGAATCATACATATTTTTTTTACAGAGTTAATAACAGGAGTTATACAGATAATAGACATAGCAATATTACAAAAAAAAATTATTTTTGTTTTTTTTTTCTTCTTCCTCTTCAAATAGTACAAATTGGTGTTACCATGGTCATTTTGTAAGGTACAGAGTAGAATTAACATGGTCATTTTGTAAGGGACTGAGGTATGATGTAGATATATACTTGTAAGATATATACAATAATGTAGTTTATTGATACATAAAAGGGAGCTAGTAAGGGATGAGGTGGGGTAAGTGAATATGAGAAGATTTAGTCAGGGTTAGTACAGGTACATAGCCAGTGACTGTTAAGGTAGAGTTTCAAATTCCTTTTGAAAAGTGAGAGAGAAGTTTGAGATGTGATTTCAGAGGGAAGTTTATTCCAAAGTTTTCCTACAGAGTTAGAGAACAAAGACCCACCTGCTGTGTTGTTGGGTTTAGTAGTATTGATCAGAAGTTTGTTAGAGGAGCGTAGAGATGTGAGGTTTTTATAAGGTTTAATGAGGCTAGAGAGTACTGGAATATTGTTAGGTAGATACAGAGTCTTATGGGCTATTATAAGCTGGTGATATTGAAGCTGATTAAGAAATTCAAGCCAGTTTAATTGTTTAAGATTTAGACAGTGATGGGTTCTGTAAGGAGAGCCTGTAGCAAATCTAGCAATATTATTATAGGAAGTAGTTAGTTTCCTGATGTTGTTTTTTTTTTTATATAAGCTACGGTGGCCCTCTGTTATTTGTGAGGAAAATTAAAGAAATAATGACCACACTCTCTGCACAAGATATTGTCACCTCTGAGGTTTGGGAAGAATGTTAAAGAAATAACGGCATCATCTACACCCCCCTTCACAAGTACAGTAACCTTCTGCATACACCTCTGAGCTGGTTTTAGACTAGGCTGGGTTCAGGACAGAGGCTATTAGTAAGCCCAGGTCTAAATATACTTATACAGCCTTGGTGTCTACTCCTATGACCTTGCAACATTCACGGTTAACCTTACATACGCTAATGAATGATTTCAAGTCAGCTGAAGCATTGCACCCCCCCCCCCCCCCAGGAGCACACTGGGCACTTTTGTTGTTGGACTACCATGCCTTATTTATTTATTTATTTAAAAGAGCAAAGAAACTTTGTTCTAAAAAATGAATAAATAAATAAATAAATGGAGACAGAGTTCGCCTAATAGAAGGGCAAGTACTGTGCCCTAGGTGGTTGCCTAGTTTACTTGTGCGTAAGAATGGTCTGATAGTAGTCTAAGTACAAAACAATGAATCACATCTTGTGGTGAAAGCGCTAACCTGAAATTAAAACGTTTTATCATATATTGAATGGTGCTTGGAGTCATGCTTCGCTTCACCGCTAGTTTTGTTTGCAATATTAAAAGAAAATAAATCAACATTGTAAGAAAATGATTTTTAAAGACTATGCTCCACTTGTCTTTGTGGGAAACCACTAACTAAATCATAACTACAAATACTGAGCTTATATAAAGATCCCTAAATATGAGTAAAGACAGACATCCTAGGATTCAGAAACTTATGACTCAGATTCCAAAGACTTGCTATCAGTTTAAGGGACTTAGTCCGGTGTAAGCCTGCCCTGATTCAGAAAGGCTTGTTTTCAGTGTGACTTCAGTTTAAGGCCTATCTAACAGGACTACACTGGGGCCAGATTCAAAAAACACTTGCTCTCGGTGTATGTGACTTACTCTCGAGTACTACATTAAATGAAGTCACTTACTCTGATAGCAAGTCTTATGGAATATGACCCATAGTATCCAGTGGCCTGCAATGCATCAATTTGTGCAATGTAGTACACCACAGAGATTCTCTGCACTATTCTGGAACAGTGTCTTGGTACATAGAAATGCCCTGGAAATATTCACAAATTGCATATTAGGGGAGTGCACACACATAGACAGACTGCAATGCCACTGTGCCACACCAAAAGGGGACTAGAATAATGTGAATACATGGACAAGGTTGTGCAACATAACAGTGATCATATGTATCCAACAGGGGTGCACCTACAACAGGTATGTAATATACAGGAAGATATGTGGGTTATTAAACCACTATCCAATAAACAATGGGCATCTAAGGTCATATGTGTGTATGGCTAAGGTACACAGGTATATGACAAACTTTCAAATGTGTAGTGCAGAATAAATTCACAGAACAACTACAGGCAAAAATAGCCTTTCATCAAAAACAGAATGAAAAAAAAAGCATATCAATGTAACATTATTTACAAGGTGACAGCAATGTCAAAACTATTTACAGTAGCAACACATGAGAATTTTTGAATACTGAATGCTTTTTTATGCTGGCACAAGGGATGGAATAGTCAGATGACTGCAGTGTGCTGGAGTTACTTTATGCAAGACTGGGTTACAGTGGGGATTGGGAATTTACCCTTCTGCTGTTGTGCAGACACATATATAATTAGCAGGGGTTTTGAGGGGTGCTGGAAAGCTTGCCTCTGCAAAGCAAAAAGCAACAACGATGACAAAAATATAGAATTTTGTTTAAGTTTTTTAAGATATTTCTAATTTCGATCTTTTAAGATCGAAAATTTTACTTTCAAAATTTTGAGTGTTCAGTTATATGTATGACATATATTGTATATAAATCACTGCATGTTGCTGTGTAAGCCATGGGATTGTTCATATTTCAATTTATTGTCTGTGCTGGAGTGAGTAAGTAGATCATTAACAGACAGTGTGGCCTGAAGAAGCTGCAACAAGTGATACCTGCAGTGACATAGGAGGACATCTCACCAGTCTGTATAGGTTGTGAAATGGCAGCTGTGATGGGCAGTACCTACTATTCCAGGAAGGATGATGTTGTATGCAGCCCAGCTGCTGACACAAGCATCCACAGGTGGATAACTATGTGCAGTTGGTCAACAATTATTGTCAGTAACATGTTGGGGTGTGCCTATGACTGGAGAACTCCAACGCTATATGCAGATATACAAAATATAGCTAATTGTCTTAAAGAAACAATACTATTGACACTGTTCATGACAGCAGTCAATTTAAATCAGAGTTAATTACATGATGTGACTCGAATTTTATAGTTTTACACATCATAGTGCAGGATACCACATTACTCTCACACACATACGCATAGACACACACACACACACACACACACACACACACACATATATATATATATATATATAAATAAATATATATATATATATATATATATGTGTGTGTGTGTGTGTGTGTGTGTGTGTGTGTGTGTGTGTGTATGAGTGTGTGTGTGTGGTATGGGTGTGCATGCATTTCTGTCACTTTTGTAAAATTATGAAATTCTCAATATTGAATTTAATAGCCTCGACTAGTATTAAAGTGCATCTCCCACACCACCCTTACTTACATATACTAACTCCTCGATCACACAGCAATGAGGGTAAAGTAACACTTCCAGTTTCCAAAACACAGTGTTCCCATACAAATAAGGAGTGCACATAGTCTGTAATTACAAATGTGCCAACTCCCACTATTAAATATAATGGGAGTGTTTACTGCTTACCAGACATGCACCTCAACAGTACTGCTACCTACAGCCAGAACACGCATTGAATACTTCTTTGACACAGTCCGTCTCTACTCAGACATGATGTGTACAATTCTTATAACTGCTATTAATAATGGAAACACACTTTTAACTTTTGATTGTTTTTCATTTAGCATTTTGCTTTTCATTCTTAATAGTTTTAGCCACTTGTTAATTTGATATATATGGTGGCTGCTTTGCCAATTAAAAACACTAGGTATAGAAACGGTGACAACATATATAAGCTTTGAAAGCAGGAAATAAGAATTCATGAGTATTCAACCATCTGCATTGCAGACCTTCTCCAGTACCTTTAAGTGGAAGATGATGCCTTTAGCAGTGGAGAGCTGCAATCCTTGGATGAAGGCTTTTGTAAATATGGAATTTACCTTGCATTTCTGGGAATCTCTTTCCTGCTTGTATGAATGTTGCTACTTGTTCTGTGAAGAACATTTGTGTGTTTTGTGCTCCATGAGAAGAAAGGCATCCTGAACTGCTATTTTCTAAAAAGTTTAAGTACTGTTTTAAAAACTGCATTTTAAGTTATTTGCTTCTATCTTTTCTATCTGTTATGCCAAGATGATCACATTTTTTCTCCTCCCTTGCTAATAAACCCATGGTAAATCTTGAGAAAATGATGATAAACTATGTGATTACTTTTAAAATGAAATTTGCTTCATTTTATATTACGTGGTTTACTTCCTATATGTTGCAATTTTGTTTCTACTCCAGCTGATTGCATGTTATGCTTATTTTAATATCCTCATTTTTTGTCTGTATTTTCTGGTCAGTGTTCTACCCCATTTAAATTCAAATTCAAGTAAATAAATAAATAAATAAATATTTTAATCACACACACACACACACACACACACACACACACACACACACACACACACACACACACACACACACACACACACATACATGCACCTGCACACTCACACACGGATTCTACAGCCCCCTTTGTTTAGAAAACCATATATAAAACTGTATAAGGGTATACTAGCATTTCAGACTAGATTATTTTTAAAGAACAACTATACTGAACTTACAGTTTATCAAGCAACATCAACATCATATAATAAGCATATACTTTCTGAAGTTACAGATTCTCATTTTCCATAAGCTTTTCAACATTTTCAAACTCTTCACTTTTTCCAGCCAATCAACCTATATGCTGCTCACTGCTCTTTTATTTATGTAGTTTCCGATTCTACCCAACATTCTTTTCTTCCCCATCACCCTGGTCTCCATTGTAAAGGTAATGCTCCTATGCGTTCCACTTAAGCATATTCCTTTTTTCTTAGCACTAAAAAGCCCCACTCCATCTGCTTTTTTTGTTTTATAATACTTAGTACATCATCATTGGTTGTTTTAGCCATTGACTTCACATATCTGGTTATTGTTTTTTTTTGGATGCTAATGTAGTTAAAGTTTATAATATCTTTTTATGTCCTATTAATCTGGCCTCTCTGCTTCAACTTAACAATATCATCTCTTTAGTAACTTTATTGTGTTCACTCAACATCTTGCTCTTAGGTATTTTGCATGTTACTTTAAATACCACCACACTGTCAAAACATGCACCCAGTTGCCCCCTTACACCTCTAACAGTTACTCATAGGATCATAGGATCATAGGATCATAGGAGGTTACTAGGCTAATGGTCCCAGAGGCCTTACAAGCCTGGCCAAATTCAACCCATGCTCCCAAGGCTGTCAGGTTCTAACAGACACTAAAATCAGTACCTATTGCCCCTGTCCAAGAGGGACACAAGTGGAACCCCCAGGGTGAATTTCTGGTTAACCATCCAATCATCCAAATTGTGCTTAAATAGGGCTAATGAGGTGCTTTGTTTAACATGAACAGGAATTTTGCTCCCAAGGTGGGGCAACCTCTGTGAGACAAATCTGTCACATACCAGGTTAAGGTCCTTTGAGTGAGTGACTTGTATGCAATTTGCGAATGTGCAACATTTCCATTAAAGCTGGGTCAGAGATTGCTCTAAATGCAAGGCACAGGTCACTTCTGAGCAGTCTGTATGACACAGAGTAAAGTGACAATGATTTCAGTCTGTCCGCATAAGACAGATCTTGAGGACCCTGAATTTTTTTGTAAGGAGTCTTAGTGGTCTCTCCAATTGCTGCAGGTATTTGGAAAGGAACATATCAAAGGGAGCATTGTACTCTATTATTTAGCCTGATGAGGGAGGAGTATAGTTATAACTTCTTTTTTTTTCTGGAGGCAATGCCCTTACTTATGAGATGAGCAATATAAAATGCCCTTCTTACCACTGTGGAGACATGGTGATCGAAGTTAAGGTTGCTGTCAGCCTGTGTGCCCAGATCTCTCACCACTGACAGTGTCCTTATGGTATTGCTATTCATGTGGTAGTTTGCAGAAACATCATCCTTGCCAAAGGGGATGATAATGCATTTTTTTGCATTAAGTTTAAGACCATGACTTTAGCACCAGTTATTAGTTTGTGTAAGACCTTGCAGGATGTTGACATTGCTAGGGGTCTCAATGATTGCTCCCAGTTTACAGTCATCAGCAAATGTTTTCAGCCACAGTCCTTTGGTTTCACCCTGCACTTCAGAGAAGTAGATTCCAAACAGTGGGGGTCCCAGAATAGATCTCTGTGGAACACCACTGGTTACATGTCTGCTGGAGGAGGTGGAGTCCCCTGTTTTGACCATATGAGTTCTATCAGTGAGCCAGTTTGCAACCCACCTGACAATATATGGGTTGATACCCAGCTGAGTGCATTTATCAATAATGACTGAGTGGAGGATTGTGTCAAAGAACTTGGCTAAGTCTAGTTAGGCCATATGCACAGATTTTCCCTTGTCTAGGGGTTTGGTGACTTTCTTAAAGAACTCCACTAAGTTTAACAGGCATGATCTCCCCTTGACAAAGCCAAACTGGGTGGGGTTGAGAATTTGGAGATTTCCTATATCTTTGTTAATGAGGTCTATGATGATTCATTCCATGGTCTTGCAGATAAGGCTGGTCAGGCTAATGGGTCTATAGCACCCAGGGTCCATGGATGCTCCCTCTTTGTGCAAAGGAATGACGGTAGCAGTTTTCCATTCCACTGGGATGAAGCCAGTGCTTAGGCTGTGATTGAAAAGCATGCTTAGTGGTGATGCTGATTCCTGTTTTAACCCATGTAGAACACAGCCGAAGATGCTGTCTGGTCCCATAGAGGCCATGTTTTTGGCCTTGGAGAGGGCATTTAAGACCTGCTCCTCACAGATATTAGGCAGAGGACAGGTGTTTGGGATGCTTAAGGGTATATGTGGTGGGGACAGGTGAGTGAAGTTTTCACTGAACCTGTCAGCCAGCAAGTTTGCTATATCCACAGGTTCTATATATGTAGTACTATTAACTATGAGTTCAGCGCAGATCTGGGCCTTACCTTTGAGGTTACAGATGTAACTAAAGAACGCCTTGTGGTTATCCTTAAGTAGGGAATCTAATTTGGATTTGTAGTTAGCTTTGGAAGACTTCACTAGGATACTTGTTTGTTTGTTTAAGTTGAGGATGGAGCATTTCCGGTTTTGAGACTGTTCCTTCCTGCTCTTAGACAGCAGTTGTTTTCTTCCATTGTATAGCCTATTAATGGCAGTTGTCCACCAGACAGGTTTGTTTTTCCTTGACGTTCCTGCTTTGGTTCTATCAGGTATGGCAGAGTCAATACAATTGTACAGGTGCTTGTATAAAGTATTGGTGTATAACTCAGCATAGGTGTCTGTTCCATCTGTGGGGCGAGGGGTTATGAAGCTATTTATGCTGTCGTATAAAAAGTTGCAATTGGCCTTGGAGAAGTTTTTTAGACTAGTTGCTACCAAGGGGGGGGGGTCTTGTGTTATAGTTACTTCTAGTGAGACTGATTTGTGGTCGGATCTCACCATGGAAGGCGACACACTGGGGGTGATGCAGCAGTCTCCTATGTTGGTGAGCACCAGGTACAGGATGTTTGAGCCCCTTGTGGGTGTGTCAACCAGCTGGTCCAGGGCATTGGAGTTAACGAAGTCCAGGAACCTTTGGACAAGTGAGTTAAAACATGCATAATTTACCCAGTCTATGGGTGGGTAATTACAGTCACCCAAAACCAGGGTTTTTGGTTGTATCTTGATTGACTCAAGTAGATCCAAGTAGGTTGAGTGGATGTCCTGATTCATGGAGGGGGCTCTATAGCTGGCAATGATCTGAAGAGGGGTCTTACCTACAGTCCATTGCACCTGAAGTAATTCAAGGGAATTGTGCTGTTTAGCCAATGTAGAGATATATTTATCTTTAATGAATATTGATGCACCACCTCCTTTAGTTCTCATGCCTTGGTGTATAACTCAGCACAGGTGTCTGTTCCATCAGCGGGGGAGGGGCTATGAAGCTACTTATGCTGTCATGCAAGAGGATGTAATTGGCCTTGGAGAAGTTTTTTTAGTCTAGTTGTTGCTAAGGGTGGGGGGGGGGGTCTTGTGTTATAGTTACTTATACAAGACTGATTTGTGGTCAGCTCTCACCAGGGATGGCCACACACTGGGGGGAGGGGGATGCAGTGGTCCCCCATATTGGTGAGCACCAGATCCAGGATGTTTGAGACCCTTGTGGTTGTGTCAACCAGCTGGTCCAGGGCATTGGAGTTAATGAAGTCCAGCAAACTTTGGGCAAGTGAGTTAGAACATGTGTAATTTACCCAGTTAAATGGATGGGTAATTAAAGTCACCCCAAACCAGGGTGTTTGGTTTTATCTTGATTGACTCAAGTAGATCCAAGTAGGCTGAGTGGATGTCCTGATTCATGGAGGGGGTCTTATAGCTGAACCTAAAGGAAGATAACTTGTAATGTGCTTGGGATATAAAGAAGCCATATACATATTCTAAACTATTTTGACTTGATTTACTGTCATATTAAGGAGCCCTGCACACTCTCCCCCATTGATCCTTTATAATTTATTCACTCAACCTTTTTCTCAATCCTGCCTCATTAATTTTGTAGTTATTATGTACAATTCTGTAAGCCATACTAATTACCCCTTTTAAGTAGCCCTGTCTGTTCTCATTTCCACAAAATATTCCACTGGGGTAGCCACTCACGTATTACTTCTCTTTTATCTCTCTATCTCTGTCTACATTAATTATTCTCTGATATGGGAGCCTATCCTAGTATGTATTCCAAACAGTTATTTTGCTTCTTCCCAGTCACTTAGTTTTCCTCCCCGGGAGAAGTTTCCTCCAACATTTCAGTCCTTGTCTAACTTCCTCCAGTTTATTTCTAATATCTCTTGCCTATTCTGTATCCTTTTCTTTGGAAACCTACTGGCACAATCTTGTTCCTCCCTCTCAATGGCTTATTTTTCAGTATACCATCTCCCACTTTATATAATTAATATTGTGTCTAGTTATTTGTTATCTCCCCAATATATTTATCCAGTAAGACAATTTCTTAATATCTCTGGTAGTTTCTCTTTGCCCCATCATCATATATTTCCATTTCAACTTATAGCCCACTGCTTGTACTATATATAGTAGCTTTAACTATGTATTCTTAAAGCATCTTTTTTAGGTTTTGCATTTGGAGCTCCACTGGGTGTAGGGTTTTTCTTAAAGTAAAGAAATATGTTTTGGTTAGGGGCAGAGGCAGGGTTACAACTAGATTCAGTACACATTAATAAGGTGGTGCAGATGGGGGGAAGCACAAGACACTCAGACACACATCACATACAGCACCACACATGCACAACACTAAATCTATCCCTGTACACTATCCCTAACCCAGGAACACTTAGACATGCATTTCCACTCCTAATGCTGAAACTTTCAATATATCCCAAAATTTTGACATTAAGAAACACAAACCTGCACTTATCTTACCAAAACATATTAACTTCCACTCACTATATGTACATTCAGCAAAACATAATAATCTGCACTGCACATTCAGTGAAACTCACATTCATCCAAGCATGACTGCACTTACAAGATTCAATGCACTGTACATTAGGTGAATAGACATGCATCCTAAAACATACGTGTGTGTCTACAAACATATACTTATATCTATCTATCTATCTATATATATATATATATATATATATATGTGTGTGTGTGTGTGTGTGTGTGTGTAGTGTATATATATATATATATATATATATATATATATATATATATATATATATATATATATATATATATATATATATATATATACTGACCTACTTCAGTAGATCAAACTTTTAAATGTTCGAAGACAATAAGGCCAAGACCATAATATCGAACATTTAAAAGTTCAAAAACTGAAGAAAACATAAAAAAAAAAAAAAAAAAAAAACTAACCCCCCCATCCCCCAGCTACTTAAATATACCAACTCTGAGATTGTACTATATTGCGGAAAAGGGAAATGTTCCCGTTCCACACTGTACGTGGATCTCCATTTAGTCCGTTCGAACTTTTAAATGTTCGGTGTTATGGTCTCGGCCATATTGTCTTCAAACATTTAAAAGTTCGATCTACTGAAGGGGACCCGTATATATATATATATATATATATATATATATATATATATATATATATATATATATACATATATATATATATATATATATATATATATATATATATATATATATATATATATATATATATATATATATATATATATATATATATATATATATGTATATATATATATATCTATAAAGGGCAGATCCAACACTAGGTGACGTAGCCAGCTGCCTCTGGCCTGCTGGCTGGGAGGGGGTGGGAGTTGGCCAGGAGGGAACTGCCACAGCATTTAATTTTTACTAAAAAAATTTTTAAGAACATACTCTGCATGCATCAACACACACCTGCATATTGCAACATTCCCATTTCTTGTTTGCTGACCAGATGTTCCTTCTTTTGGTAACGTGTATATAAGGCTTCAATTAGAGATGACAGGTTAGTTAATTAACTTGCTTAGTCTCAAGGTCTGTAGTTTAGTTACAGGAGGCAAGAACCTGAATCCTCTACACCAACTGCCACACTGCTCAAGGAATGTGAGTTTCAGTGCATTTTCAAGGAATTGTGAGTTTCAAGGAAAAATAAGTTTACTGTTGCCTACTGTTTTCAATATGTAACTGTTTTGTTTAGTACACAAACTGAAAGCAATGTTAGTAGTACAACAAGTAGCGTATGCATTTTTAGTGCAGAAGGCCATGGGTTGTACTCCCACATCATGCTGGTACTGCAGTGCACTTTAAGATGAGATAAGATTGCTGGGTGTGTCTTCCTTGGGATGAGATGCCTATCAGCTATGAACTTGTTGTAAGTTTGCCAGCAATTCTCTGTTGCAACATTACCAGGTTTCCATTTTTTTTTAAATTATAACATAGGCATTTTATTATTTAAGGGCAGCAGGCAGTGAATTTGTAGATGAAATACTGAAATGTTAATTTGTTTGCTAGCAGCAACCTCTTCGTTTGTTATAGATCTCTTTAATATGAAATTATTCAGATGACTTTTATTTCTGCGGAGATTTTGCATCTTGACATATTGATGGATTGTAATGGCAGAAGTTTGAGTGGCCCTTTATGGTCAAAAAGTTCTGAAAGGGGTAGTTTTATCATTATTGGCACAAATATTTTGTTTCATTGCTTACTACAAAAATGTTCAAAACTACGAATTTAAAACAGATTAACAAATGGTGCTGTATTATGCAAGAAATATAATTTAATATAATCAGGAAGGTGAATCAAAGAACACATGCATGTATGCATGATCCTAAAAATGTGTGCAAGGGGCCTTTGGTTGGAAAACAGCACAAGCATATCTCTCAACCTCTTATAGCAAGAAATCTGGAGAAAGCCTTTAATAAAAGTGGGACAAAGGCCCCAAAATAAGGACAGTTTTTAAATATTGTGCTTATAAACTTAGAAAGTTGACAGAATAACAGGTTTTGCATTAGCATGAATTTTCTGAAGGATATGAAGTCTGAAACTCAAATGTCTGCCATTATTTTTGAACTTCGGTCTTTAATGATTTGCTCCTAATTTGCCAAAAAAACACAATTTTATGAACAATAGACCAAAAATATGAGGCAAAAAGTTGGACATTCTGTGAAAATCTGTACAGTTGAGAGGTATGAGCCCAGGGTAAACTTAATCTGCCACTGGCCAGATGCTTTTTTTTTTTAATGTGGGTTTCAATGCCATTTCAGTGAATGTGAGTTTCAAGGGCAGAGAAATTTACTGTTCATGCTAAGTCTATTTTCATTGTGATACTGTATTGTTTTGTTTAGCAAATGGCTGTTGGTGTTTGTGCTAAAAAAATGAAATAAAAGCTTTAAATTAAATCCAAATATCTGTAATCATTTTAGAAGTAAAGAAGAAAATAGTATGTACACTGACAGGTTTGAATGGTGTTTGTAATGGGACACTGGAATGGTGGGAGTGAGGGTCTGCTGCCAGGGAGGGGTGCTGGGGGAGGTCCAATCCATTACCCTGCCTAGGTTCCCATTTGACCATGATCCAGCTCTGATATAGAGATAGACAGATCTCATTGGTGAAGTACACTGAGGAATGGCTTATAAATAAAAAGAACTAGGCATGAGGAAAGCACTATACTCTTGGCTTTACTGCAACAGAGAGAGAAAGAGAGAGAGAGAGAATGAGTGATAGAGAGAGAGAGAGAGAGAGAATTCTTGATTACATGGCAAACATCCCATTACTGTGGCACCCAGTTTGATATCCCTGCAAAAATATATTTTTTCACTTATGCATTATGTCTTTTTTTCCCTCAAATTTTTTTTTATTTTTCAAATACATTTGAATGAATTCCATAGTATTTATACATAACATCTTAAATAACTATGTACACTATTTACATTAGCCTGATACTATAAGATCTTAATGTATAAGTATGTCCAGTCTTTTTATCAGAGTGTCTGATCAATTATTGTATAGTGTCAATCAACAATAAGGCTTTTCCTCAAGTGTTGTTGATATATGGCTTTGGATAAATTCTTAGTTCTTTAATTTTAATTTCCAATAATGCTGTGGTCTTCAGTGGGCTGTAGAAGTCTTGCAAAGTTGGTATTGTGTTTGTATTCCATCTTCTTGTTATACACTTCCTTGAAATTACAAGTGTAGCCCATACTAGATATATATTTGACCTATTCAAATGAGGACCTTCATTCACATGTAATAATAAAAGAGCTTTAGTTAAATAAAATGATTCATTAAATACAGCTTGTAGAAACTTATTAATACCATACCAAAGTGGCTTAATTTTAACACAGTCAAAGAAAATGTGGTTCCAATCTGCATTGTGTACTTGCTCACATCTCCAACATATTCCTTTTATGGAAGGACTAATTTTACTGATTCTGTCTGGGGTTAAGAATGCTCTGTGCAAGCATTTCCAATTAAAAACTTTCCAGTATTGTGTAAAGGATGTATATTTTATCGATAATAAGATATTTGTTTTAATATCTTCAGTTAACTGTATTGAGTATCCTTTTATTGTATATTTCCAATATGAGGTTTTGGGTGTTGTTTTATAGTTTATCAATATTTTGTAAACTTTTGAAATACTGTCTCCCATGTCAAAGTCATTATATTTTATTTCATATATATATTTTGTAAATTTGGGTATTTCTTTAAATGAAGAATTGTTAATTATTCTATTTAAATCTTTAGAATATGACAGAATACACTGTAAAGTTAGTCAGTCCTGTTGTTGAATTTTGTATGTTGTTTTTATTACTTGCATATCTAAAACGTTTAGTTCTTTGATACATTGGAGCCAACAAACAAATCCTTTCTGTTCCCAGGAATTAATAATTTCTCTATATATTTTATGTGGAAAGTTCTTTGTGACTATAAATGATTTTAAAAGATCAAATAAGATTTTTAAATCTATATTTGCATTAATAATTTTTCTAAATGAGTCAATGTAATAATTAATCATATGACTTTTAGTGGGTTTAGTTATGTTATATTGCATACTAATACATATGTGCCATGGCAAATTGTTTTTATCTATTTTAATTTTTTTTGTAAATTAAATTCATTTATTGAAATTACAGTTAGTAATTCTTTCCAATTTGCAGAGTAATTTGGACTTATCCAATCTGAGATTGTTTTAAATATTGATGCTTTTATATATATTTCTATATCAGAAAAGTTTAATCCTCCATGTTTCCATGGTTTGATATTGATGTATTAAAGCTATTATGTTTCTTTTGGGAAACCATAAAAATTTTATTAGGCATGAATTTATTTCTTTAAGTATATTCCTTTCTGGTAACAGTTGTATAGCCAAGGCTATATATAGGATCTTGGGCAGTAAAACCATTTTATTAACTGTAGTATATCTTCAAATGTTAATATTATTTTGTTCCATTTTTCCACAGAGATTTTAATTGTATTTGTGATATTATTGTAGTTTTTGAGACTAATTTATTATTATCCTTGCATAATTCAATTCTTAGATATTTTAATGTGGATTCTTGTTTCCCTATGATGTGATGACCCTTAGTCTGCAATTCTTTTTTTTTATTTAAAAATAAAAATTTTGATTTTGATTTATTGAAATGGAGTCCTGAAGTCATGTGAAATTTGTAAATTAATATATCTAATTCTTCTAATGTCTCTTTTGTATTAGATAATGTTAGTAATATGTCATCAGCAAATAGCATTACTTTAGAATTGTATTGTTCATAAACATCTATTCCTTTGATTTTTATATTGTTACGAATTGAATCTGCCAATATTTCAATAGCCAGCGCAAATAGAATCAGTGACATGGGACAGCCTTGTTTAGTGCCTTTTGTTATATCTATAGATTCAGAGCTAAAAGGACCTAACTTGACATACGCTAAATTATTTGCATATATAGTCTTTAGGAGATGAACAAAGGATACAGGAAATTCAAATAGCATTAGGATTTTGAATAAATAGCCCCAGTTTAGGGAATCAAAGGCTTTCTCTATATCTAAGCCAATTATGAGTGTTTATTTTCTTTAATAACATAATCTATAAGAGAAATTATCCTTTTAATATTGTCATGTGTGTATCTATGATATATAAAGCCAGTTTGATCATTATTTATTGTTTTCGATAGTGGTATTTTCATTCTGTTAGTTAATATTGACATAAATATCTTATAGTCGTTATTTAATAATGATATAGGTCTATATGAGATGCAGATGTTTGGAATTTGTTTTCCTTTAGGATTGGTGTGATTAAAGAATATCTCCAAGAGGGTGGTATTAAAGCTTGTAACTGAATTTCTAATAGAGTTTTATGGAAGAAGGATAGCATCTTTGAAGGAAAAAGTTTATATATTTCCATAATTATGCCATCTATACCTGGAGCTTTATTATTTTTACCCTCTTTTATTGTATCTGTAATTTCTTTGTAGGAGATGGGTGCTTGCAGATCTAGTTTTAATTTTTCTTGTATTTTTCTTATATTAGAACATTTTTCATCTAGATTTAATTGATTGATAGGTATATTTTCTTTTTGGAAATGTTCCATATAGTGATTTCTATAGGCATCAATAATGTCACCTATAGCTGAGACATTTTTCCATTTCTTTTCATGGAAGATACTTTTAATGTTATTAGCTTTTGATTGTATTTTGATTTTTCTGAATAAATTATGCAGTTATTTGGAGAAGTGGCTGAGGTATTAATTTTTAGTTTTTCTAAAGCTAAACTAGTTTTATGTGTTAGAATTTCATTGTATTTATTGTTTAATACTTCTAATTTCTTTTTTATCTCCAAATGATTTTGATTTTTTTCAGCTTTTGCTGACAAACGTTTGGATTGTAGATCTAATAATTCAGAATCCAATTATCTGGATTTTTCATACCAAGTTAGGGTTTTACCATATATGTAAGTTTTTAATGAGTCCCATATCATTATTTTATTTATCTCTGTGGTGTAATTAATATCTAAGAAAAACAGTAATTTAGATAATAACCAGGGTTTGAACTCTTTAATTTTAGTTATATATGCTGGAATTCTGGAGTTAAAGATTAATGGTTTATACCCATTTTGAAGTTTTAGTATCAATGAATTGTGGTTTAAAAAGGGCCAGGGAGTGATTGAGAAATTAATGATTTTAGAGTGTAAGTCATGAGCAACAAAAGTTTTAATCTATTATCTTGATGGGAAAACAACAAAGATTTATCTTCTTTAAATTTGAAAGTATCTACTAGATGAAATGATTCTACCACTTGTTTAAAGCTTTTGATACAGCAGATGTACGCAGTGGTCTTTTATTTGTAGTTTCAGAAATATCAAATATACAGTTAAAAATCTCCTCCTAATATTAAGTTGCCTTTACAATTATTGGAAATGAAATCCAAGTGTTTTTTAACAGTTCCTGTTCCAATGACTGGGCACCAATATAGATTGGTTAGGGTCCATATTCTGTTATCATATTTAACTATTACTAATGCCATAAGGCCTTCCTTATCTTCATACTTATAAATGATTTATGGATTAATCACATTTGTTTTCCATAAAATTGGTACCCCTTTTGTCTTTGTCTTATAAGTGGATTGCGCCGATATCCAGTGGTGGCTGGTGGCTTCAAATCAAAGGGGAGGCTGCAGGAGACAGATGAATGGGTGGGGCCGATGGGAGGGTGTGTGCCCAACTAGAAATGGGTGGGGCTATGCTCAAAACCGCAAAAACTGGGACTATAATTAAATATGCTGCCCTGGGTACCGAACTGTCATTATGAGAGTCCAATCAAGACAAAATGAAGTGTAGGAGAAAAAAAATATTTCAATGCATTGGGTACATGACAGCTTACTTAACTATCCAGATGGAAACAAAAAGGTTGTGAGGCATGAAAAAATAAACTACTTTTTAAATACATTACTGGAATGCCAGTCAAAATCAAGTATAAATAAACAAGCAGCACTCAACTCAAACCACTTCTCCTTGCACTGCAGTTCTAATTATAATTTATATTCAGCTTTATAAAAGTACCAAATAATATGCTGAAAGTAGCAATCTCTGTGATACCCCCACTTGTAAAAACGTTTCTTATCCAAAAAAGATGCCTGACAACAACTATCTACTTGTTTCATGGGGAAAACATGATCAAAGTATAAAATGAACAGCAAGCAAGAAACAAGCTCAAGATAAATTACTTAAAGGATTACTGCACAGATTATGGACCACACATGATGGATTGGCATTCTGTTTAGTTTACGGGTAAAGCCTGCAAAGATGACTGCAAGTCTCCAACAAATGTAATGAGCTTCTGAAAATACTGTAATCCTGTCATTTATTACAAATACTGTCATATGCATTTCCATACCCAAGGCTTATATGCAAATAGCATGATATAAATGGGACATAGAGTTGGCAGCATATTATTAAACAAACATAAATGCATAAAATCTGCAAAATATTCTCTGCTGCTACATACCTGCTTAACTAGCCAAGCCTATACAGGATCCTTTACATAGCACAACATGGCATGTCACAAATGATATCATACACACTCTCACAGGACTTGACTAAGGTGAAACAGAACCAGATTAAACTTTAGGATGGAAAAGGGGTACTTCTATCATGTGTCCAATTACCAGATACTTATGAAGTGCAAGTTTCTATGCTTGCTGATTATTTGGTACTTTTTATTATGTGGTAAACATAAAAACTAGAATATGTAATTCATCTGGTAGCAGTAGCCAAAAATGTTGCTGCAACTAAGTGTCTTGCATGTTATGAAACTACTGAGATATTATGTTAAGAAAAGCTGGGAAAGATTTATGTGGAAATGTTAACATGATTGCATAAGATGTTAGATAGGCCAGTTAAGTAGTTGAAATAGTTATAATATGACCATACAAGAAAACCAACAAGTTTGCAGTGCTTATAAAACTGAAAATATTAGGGCATATGAAGGGCAGACAAGTAGGTAACTCACAATCGAAGAAAGCAACCATCTTTGGATGATGGAGGTAGTATATGTGGAGTAGAGGGGATTATCTGATTTAATGACCTGTATCCAATTGAATGTTGGCTTAAAAGAAAAAGAAAAAGATCTTATGAGCACAAGGTGACATAAAATTAAACTATTCTAGATGCTTATTGACATTTGATTACAGGGAAAGTCTGACTGGGTAGAAACCCATTTTCAGCAAAGGCCCATGGTTATTACAAAACATTTTAAGTCCAATAATTTTACAGTCTTCAAAATAAAACAAAAACATCTGCACTTTAAATAATTATAAGAAATTAGACATAATATAAAACATTGATTAAGAATCAATACAAGTAATATGACAATCATTTAATATTTAGAGAAATATTAGATAGTTTGTATAGAAATTAAAGGCAAGTTAGTCTAACACAATCAGGAATTGCAATATGAAGAGAGGGAAAACAGGCTTATGAATATTTAGAGAAAAAGGGAAGAGAATTTGATAGACGTAAGAAAGTAAGTGAAGAAGGGAGAGTAAGAAGGTATAAAGAATGAAAATGTACTTGTTCACATTTAGGGATATAGTTTATCCTGGTTTTCAGCAAGAACACAGACAGATTTTTAGCTAGGAAATATAAGATGG
Organism: Protopterus annectens; assembly: GCF_019279795.1. Classification (NCBI taxonomy): domain Eukaryota; kingdom Metazoa; phylum Chordata; order Ceratodontiformes; family Protopteridae; genus Protopterus; species Protopterus annectens. The sequence goes on along the minus strand of NC_056725.1, from coordinate 1,372,956,007 downwards.
TTGGCTAAAGGGAGATGGCAAGAAGAATTATTTCACTAAAAGTGTAGTGAAAATTTTGAACAGACTCCCAAAAGAATTAATAGCTCAAACATAGTAAGGGTGTAATGTACTCCATGGTATACAGGTTTCAGCTTTCAATATACTGCAGATGACCTGGTTTAAACTAGTTGCCGGAGCACTAAAGGAGTGTACTGGAGGGACATGGTAGTGAGAAGCCAATGCTGGCACACCTGTCACTGGACATGGGACATGGCAGAGTCCTGTTATAAGAGCACCACATGGGGGGAAGCCTATAAATGCAAACTCCTCTACTAATGTTTTGGGGAAACTGGATGCTAACCAAGAAGTTGCAAAGTGCTCTAGCTGAAGAGAAGTATTCATCCACACTACTTCAGCGCAGTGCACTGCATCATATGGGATGAGTGTTAAGGCATATTCAAAGATCTCTGTTGCTCACTGGATGACACCACCATTTCCTGGCTGTTATCTTCTTCTCCCTATTTTCTAGGGCATACGATACTGGAGGAAGAATAGGATGACAGGGGATGGTTTTGGGGATAAGGAACAAAAACTATAAAAATATAATGATATTAAAAAATGCATAGGATAGTCATGACACCTTTATAGAACAATTAAGGAATTAGAAGCTGCTCTAATAAATAGATGGCCCATGTAGTACCTGACTGCAGTCCAAACTTGTCATTGTGTGTTAGATGTCCAAGCATTTTCCTAACCACCATCAGGATGTACATTTCCACAAATGGGGAAATAAGGAAAGCCTGAAAAAGTGCAAAAAAGGCCAATGTGATGTGCATAAATATATTTATGAATTGAATCTAATCCAGGCTGTTGCTAGGGTTTTTGAAACTATATGCCATCTTACAGACTGCCTCCCCTCCACTACCACATCTGACTCTTAGTATCTAGTGTTTAGTTACAGTTTGCTGCTGTGGCAATCTGCACTCACTATTGCAGCCAGAAATGCTTGATTTGTTTACAAATCTCTTTTGATGCAATACCCAATAACACTGTCTGTTGTTCTGAAGTACATACAAAAAAACCTCATAATACAAGTCTCTAATTGAATAACTAATAACATGTCAAAAATTGGCAAGTTTACTTGTACCTATTTCATTTATATATTTGTTGGTAGGATAGAGTTTTGTGCCAAAATGTTGCCCCCTCAGAGACTAATTTGTGTACTGTGGCTTGCGTTGTATGCCTGTTTACATCAATGTTTCAAACTGTAAACATTTTAATCTCATATAAGCATTATTTCATGGAAGAAGTGCTCAAACACAACTTCATGATTTATTCCCCAAACAAACAGGTGCAAATGCTTATTAAGTGGGAAAAATAAATATTTAGTACCACATCAGTCCAGTCAGATTTTAATAACTCTTTTATTTTAGAATATTTGCTACTGGCAGTGGCCGCTTTTGTGAGAATGAATGCAGTCTCACAGAGTGACAGAGTGGGCCATACTGGAGAATACAAGGCTTTCTATGAGCCATAAGCCCTGTGGTTGAGCATACACATACACACACACACACACACACACACACACACACACACACACACACACACACACACACACACACACACACACACACAGACACACCTACCTGTTGTAGAATATCCCACGACACAGACTAAATGTATCCAGTCCAGCGGAGCAGCAGTAAAATCCAAGTCACCCGCGACACGAATGAAGCAGTAAAATCCAAGGAGCCCGCACAGTGAAATCCCCATGAGAGCTCAAAACTCACCTCACCTCTCTCCTGATTGGTTCTGCCTGCAGATGAAGCAGTCCGGAGCTCCTCTGTTCTGTGCAGTCATCACCGCATAGATTCCTGGGCATCTGCGGTGCAAACATGCCTTTCTCTGTATCTGGACTGCTGACAAAGGCAGTCTGAGTTCCCAGTGCGTCTGCGGGGCAGAAATGCCTTCCCCTGTATCTGGACTGATGACAAAGGCAGACTGAGTTCCCAGAGCACATGTGTGGAGTTCCAGGACTCATGATTTTGATGTTTTGTTTTCTTGGTTCATGGTTTTGTTTTCATTTTGTTTTCTTGGTTCACAGTTTTGTTTTTTTTTTTGTTTTTCTAGGTGGGGGGGCTGCAGTCCTGCAGTCCTATAGCACAAGCCACCCCTGTCGATATCATATATTCCTTAGGATTCTGTTTGTAATTGCCATTTGTTTTGAAATGAGTTTCTTGAAGGAAGACAATTTGTGCTTTGTTCAGTTTTAAATATTTCAGTGTATTTGATCTCTTGCTAGGATTGTTTAAGCCATTGGTATTTAAAGATAATAAAGTTAAATCCATCTTAGGTTATTTAGACTATGTATTTTTTGTTTTATTGTGATTATTAAACATTATTCTCTGATAACTGCAAAGTATATATTTGAGCTTTTAAATGAAATAATCAGTTTTATACTTTTGAGTGATTTTGGTCAGGCATACTAAAATGTTTTTGTGAAATAACAAATTTAAATTAATAAATGTTAACAAAACTAAGATTTGCACTATTCATGGAATGAAAATCATTCCTAATCTGATGGATAAACCTAAGTCCATCAGATTATAACTCATACCTTGACAATCCAGAACATCTGAGCTCCATAAATTGAATTATCATATGGAGAATATTTGTAATAGGAATAAGCAATATTTATATTATTTTGAACAGATATAGTACTATTGTAGATTAGACAGAATTATAATACAATATAAATGTCTACTTATTGTATAAGCAATTAATATTTACATGAAAGATAGATGACAAGCAATTCAAAGTAAAGTAGGATGTATCATATATAAAACCTCAGTAAAAGATTGTAGCACACAGTTATTTAACATATTTACCTTTATTGATGAAGTATTTCAAAATGTATTACTTAATATAAATAGATGGTAATAATATTTATACCTAATGTTTATAATACAATGTATTTTACTGGATATATCAGAAGTTATATTTCATTGTTTGCCAGCATTTAAGTAATCACTTTGTTTGTTGTTAACTTACATAAAGCATCACATTTGTTTTATGTGAACACTGATGACAGTTAGTGCATTTTAATTATCAGTGCATCCCTCTTCTCCCCATTTCCTACACATAAGAATTTTCAAATCTGTCATTTCTTATTATACAGTGAGTGCAATTATAGGTTAAAAACAACAAATTCACTTATTATGATTAATGATTACAGGTTCCCTTTCCATATTCATAAATTGCCCTTTTATGACATATACTGAACGTTTTTAGATTTAAATGGCAACATTCTGTTTTGTATAATCAGCAAAGATCAAACTGAGTGCTTATTGTCAATTTAATGCTATTTCTTCAGAATGTAATTGTTACATTCTGTGACATTCCTAGTTCAGGCTTCTATTGTTTCCCTTGAACAACTTTGTCAGTTTGATGTAATGTATAAAACATTAGTTACCTTGGTAACAGCTTAAGTATTATGTATGGTCAGGATGGGTTACAAAACCACAATTCAAGTTAAAGCAATTATATGACTTGCACATTTACTTATATGAGAAAATCATCATGCTTCCCCTTGATGTTCAATATTGTGTATGTCATTTATGACAAGTTAAAACAGTAGTATTATACTCAAGCCCATGTTATTAAACTAAGTGTCTATTGTCAGTTTAATACTATTTGTTCAGAATATGACTGTTGCATTCTGTGACATTTCAAGTTCAGGCTTCTATTGTTTCTCTTGAACAACTTTGTCAGTTTGATGTCATGTATAAAACATTAGTTACCTTGGTAACCACTTAAGTATTATATATGGTCAAGATGGGTTACAAAAACTACAATTCAAGTTAAAGCAATTACATGACTTGTTGTGCATATTTACTTATATAAGACAATCATCATGTTTCCCCTTGATGTACAAAGTAGTGCATGTCATTTATGAGAAGTTAAGAGAGTAGTCTTATTATACACAAGCCCATGTTATTAAATCCTGTCTTTAATATCTAAATTCAGCAGAATGCTTCATTTTATATGACGATTATATATTTTATGTCTAGATTTACTAAAATCATACATTACATAAATATTGTATGTGTGTGTGTTTTTTTTGGCTGTTGCTCAGTTATTTGAGAGACCACAAGCTGTAATGCTTATTCTTATTATTAGCTTCTTCCAAACATGTTTATACAGTCCATAGACTTTAAATTATGAGACCCTTTTAGTTTCTTATTTGTTATATTTCCATCCTTACATACACACATATCAGTACTTCAAGCACTGGCAACAATGCCCATCCAGATTTGCCAGAATACCATTCATTAGTTCATGTGGTGTGTTTCCAGGCTGTTCTTAAAATATCCAAACCAATATTTGTCCTGTTCCATTTTACCAGCCTGTTCCATGCAGTGGCCACTCTGCTAGTGAACCACTCAACACACCTTCCATTCCCACACCTATTTCCATGAAGGAAATCTGATGACTCTCTAGCACTTCACAGTAACCCCAAACACCCCTAGAATCAGTTATCCCCATATGCCCAACACATCCAAGAAAGCTCACCTCCCAGACCACTGCGAAGGGTACTGCATAAGACCAAGTGCTCTTAATATTTCACAATAACTCAGACTTCCACTCTTATGTAAGTCCTTAATGTGTTTGGACCAAAATACATTTTAAATATAAAATTGCGCTTATTATTATTATTTTTTTTTATCAAGAATCAACTTAATGAGCTAAATGAAATGTTGGGAGATCATCAATATGTGTACATGTGGTTTAAAATGGCCTTTTTATTATTATTATTATTATTTATTTTTTTAAACCAAAAACTTCATTGCCGAGAATCATCTTGGAGGCTCTTCAGAGCCATTAAGCATTATTGTCACTCTGTCTCCATTACCATAGAAACCTGGGAACATCTGTTTCTGTTAGTGTGTCTGTGTACTGCATACCAGAGGCTCACAATGCACCTGAAGCAAAGCTTCATTTCACTGCAACTTCAAGCCTAAATTCACTCCCTTTCAGCAAGGCAGCAGCCAGGAAAAAAACGGAAAGCAAACAGATAAAAAAAAACCTCCCAACAAGCCGCCACAACAAGAGATAACACATTCTTCCAGCCTTCCCACCTCTCACTCAGCAGATATATAAACAAACTATTTTCTGCCAAAATATCCCAAATCACAGTTTTTTCCACCCCCTTCCCCTGGATCCAGGCTAAAACACCAAATGTCTCTTCCTAATCTAATACACAAGCATCAGTAAACCTCAATCACAAGCCTCAACTCATAGCTTCCTGGAACATACAACAGCTGCCAGACATGGCTGCATCCATGCACACCATATCAGGATTGATCAAACAGCACCCAAAGCTATAATACTTGCCATAATTGATCTCAACTACGTTTAGACAGAATAGTGTAATAACTAGGGAGGATGGCATAATGGTTAAGGTGTTTGACTTACAAACAGAAGGTGCAGAGTTTGATTCTCACATGGGGTAAGTGGCTAGGCTTAAAATGGCCTGCAAAGGCAGTTAGCCTAGTACCAGCCTATGAACCTATGAATAATGACATTTGTACTAGCTGCCAGACACAGCTGCATCCACGCACACCATATCAGAATTGATCAAATAGCACTCTTACCTGCGATACCTGCCATAATTTATATTAACTATATTTAGACAGAATAATGATGACATTTGTACTAAGAGCTTCCTACTATTATTTAACCAGGATATACATGACATTTCTAAATCATACTTCAACTGAAGAAGACATTAGTCTCCATGAGAGCATTTTTTAAACACTCTGCTGTTACTGGTATTATATATTATGTTGATTTGTTATATTTGAGCCTGAACTCTGATGAATGATACCTTGTTGAATTAGTTAATTAATTACTTAAATTATTATAAGTAAAATCAATGAAGAATGAACAAGATAAGTATTCATTGAGTTCAAGTAGGGAAACATGTTTGTATTATATGTTCCTTTGTTTGGCTTATATATAATGTAAATAGTAACCCATCTTGACTTACCTTTGTGAATAATTATTGGACTCTTTGAACATTCTGAATTAAGCATTACTGTTTCTCAGTTGTTTAAGAAACTCTCCTTTTTTATAAATAAAAACAGATGGCAAGTGATGTACCATATCAGTTGATACTCTGAGAGATGTAATTGTAAGAGTTCTTTTTTTTTTTGGGACAGCTATCTTGGAATCAGTTTTTTTTCTTGTTTCTAGCATCAGCCCAAGGATTTGTTTCTTTTATTCTTTTAAGAGTAGGAGCCATCCATTCCATTTCGTCTGGGATAGACACTATGTTGTTGTTTTTGATGAATATACTAGCTTTTTTAAGTCATTAAAGGTTCTCATCTCATTGGCAAAAAGTATTTTTATCTTGGCTGGAAAGGCCAGCTGTGCTTTAATGTTGTTTTGTTTCAACAGTTTTATTATTGGCCAGACTTTTTTCCTTTGTTCTAGTATTCTGGAAGAATAATCATTGTCAAACCTTATCAGGCTTTGATTGTATTTTAAGGATGATTTTCTCCAAGCAGATTTTAATATTAGTTCCTTGTCCAGAAATGAAAGAAATTTTATAACTATGGATCTAGGTGGAGTATTTGTTGAGTTAGGAGCAGGTTTCCTCAGTGCTCTATGTGCCATTTTAATTCCAAATGAAAGTCCCTCTTTCATGTCTAAAAATTCAGGAATCCCGGTTGTTAAAAATGAAATAATGTCTTCTCCTTCAGTGTTTTCAGGCAGACCAAAGATCCTTATGTTGTTTCTCCTTTCCCTGTTTTCTAAGTCATCTATTTTGTTAAGCAGCCATGTATTCTGTTTAAGCAGAAATTCTTTCTGGAATTCTTCCACTCTGAGTCTCCCTTCAATGTCATTTCGAGAAGTCTATATATTTGGCATTTTTGTATGGTGTTGCTGTAATAGTTTCTTAAGAGTATCAGTCTGTTTTTGAGAATTTAACTTGAGGTTTTCTAAGTCATTTTTTAAAGCCACCCATCTTCAAAGATAGTTCCTGTAAGGTAGATGTCCTCAATTGCAGTTCTTTTTTCAAAGCAGCATCTGGATGAGAATTCCTTGAGTTGTTCATATTCAGTGACTCAATATATATCCAAGTTACTTGACAGGAAAATGTTTGTATATCTCCACCATGATATTTATGTAGTGTAGTAGTTTATCTATAGATTTCTGATGTTTTAAACTTGAAAATAATAAAATTATCCTATATTATTATACTAGTTTATGGAGCTCTCAAAATTCACTGCTTTCAGTTGGCCATCTAGGCTCCACCCCCATGCATTATGTCTTGATTGGTGATATTGTGTGATAATGTTTTTATGAGTTTTTATTTACTTCAAATATATGGGGTAGCACTGTAGCATAGTGGATAGTATTGTTACCTCACATTATGAAGTTCCCCAGCTTGATTCTCAGCTGGGATGACTTTGGTGTGAATTCTGCATATCCTCCCACATTTCAAAGACATGCAGTGGTTGGATTGGACACTCTAGACTGGCAATTAGTGTGAGCATGTGGTGTGGAAGAACTACCATTGCAGGGTAGCCACCTCGCAGTGTAAACCTTTGTTCCAGTTGATTGTCACTGCTGAAGTAACAACCCAACTCTATGTGCAAAAAGGGGTTATGGATGTACTTTATTTATGTTATTTTGAGTCACAGTTTTGCAAGACTTGCTGTTTTAGTGCAGCCCATTAAGGTTTTTTCATCTATTTGGAATTTGTTGTCTAGATGAGATTTGAAAATAAAAACAAATTTAAAAATATTCATACGTTTATTTAAAATGTGGATATTTGTGGTTTGTGCTTTTTATTTTTCTCTTACGGTACCCTCCTGATTAATGCTGGGCTAAGCATCTTGTGGACCTGGAGATGTAAATTTGGATAGGCCTTGACAAGAGAGTATATACTTTAGTACCTAAGGTGCTTTGTGACTGTATATTGAATACAGCACACATTTATATGTAAGTTTATAATATGAGCAAGGGGAAACTGACATCTGATTTGCTAGCTATTTGTGCATTAAATATGACACCGCATAGGAGAACACTAGTATGGGTCACATGGTCCTCAGAGTCATTCACAGATCCCTTCTTCCTCATAGCCTTCAAAGTCTCACTGATAGCGATTTTTATCTCTTGCCATGAACTCTGGCATGTAGTGGAAGAAAACTCGGCAGTCAGCTTTTCGAATTCCACACATCTTAAAAAAAAAAAAAAAAAAAAAAACAGAAATTTTGCCTGAAAATAGCATAAAATGCAAGAGTCCCATAAATGAAAACAAATGCAGAAACTGTAAACAAGAGGTGAAAATATGTAATTTGTAAACATTGTTTTAAACAAATGCCCATAACTCTGCTAAATCATAACATTATGAGCTCTGATTTTCAACATACCCTGTATGGGACACTACTACCTGAACTATGACACTAAATTAGTGCAACGCAGATGTAGAATGCAATAAATCTGAAACATATGCACACACACACACACACACACACACACACACACACACACACACACACACACACACACACACACACACACACACACACACAACACACACACACACACACACAAAACTGGTTATCTGTCACTTAAATCTGTTGTTGAGCTGGAATGACTGATGTCAAGGAAGTGAGTTTAGTTTTTTGTGCCACTGGGGTGGAAGCATTGAGGTACACTTGTTTATTGAATGATCTTGTGTGTATCAATCATTAGGGTTACTGCTTTTTACCATAAATATTACTTAGTATAACTGTTTAATAACTTAGAACTGCAATTTGTCAATGTAATTTGGTATGCAGATGATAATAAACTTACTGTGTGTTTCTTTCAGTGATATAAAGTGTACCTTATAGTATTATTTCTTTGGTTGACTGAAATGCTTTTTATTTAATCTAGCTAAAACAATGGAAGTGTTCTCATGTAGAAAAGTTCTTTGCAATACATAAGGCACTCTTCATATAAACAATTTTTGCCACGGTACTCTCATCAAAATGGTTGCTTAAATAAAATGTCTGGTTTACTACTGGATTATGAAATTTCCTTGAATATTCATGCATATTATATCACTAAAAAGACTAGGCATATCTGTCCTTATTTCGTCTTTTATTATTTGGTGGAAGTCTAATCATCAGCCCTTCGTCTGGGACCATGGGCAAAATGACATATGTATTGAACAGAAGTAGAAAAACAGCAGCTGCACTCAAAATAGTCCATTCTGTCTTACTCTCTTTTCTATTTTGGCTGAGTAGAAAACAACTAGATATGATACATGCTGTTAAAAATGTCTATTAAGCCTATCTACAGGAAACCCTGTAGGCACCTTTCTGGTATAGTTCCTTGATTTTCTCTGGCTTCAAAGCTTAGGTATATAAATAGATTTTCATACGAAACCCCTCATATTACACATAAATGTGGGGCAGACTTTAAACAAGGCAATTCCAAGAAATAAATCTGTCTTCCTTTATTGCTCTTCATTTGCTTGAAAAATATCTCTCCAATTACAAAAAGGAAGGTGCATGTAAACATACAAACATTTCTGAGAGTCTCTGTTTGGTAGGTCATGGATGGGAAACTACTGTAGGGTGTCTTTATGTACTGATAGTCTGTTTTTCCTTCTTTTGCTTTAATTATTTGTATAAATTTTTGTTTTATTGACTGAATTTGCCTGCTTTTTCCTGTGTGCCTATTCTGTGTATAATTGTTGGATATGATCTCCCTAGGTCTGCAGTGAAAATGGCCTGCTTATTTGGAATAACCTGATAAGTCACTTGTTCACTCTGTAAGTCAATTAACCATTAAATAAATATTTCTGAACATAAGGCAACTACATATTTATAAGACTATCTAAGATATGTTAACCTTCCCAAAGGGATATTTTTTCAAAAGTAATATGCTTCTGTCACACATAAGCACATCTACTCAAATTCCCTTTGGCTAGAGAGATTAAAAGAAAAATGATACAAATAAAGAAAAAGAGATTTACTGGTCTAAAAATGCATCTCCTATTTTTGCAAAATGTAAAAATGTTCACTGAAAAACATGCTTTTACAGTAAATTGAGCTACATAGAGCAAACTGTGTTGGCAAATGACAGACAGACTTAAAGATAATCAACTGCATTACTTAAGATAAAAGCTTTTCTTTGTAAAAAGCCTAATTGGGGTGAGGAGAGGTGTTCTGGAAAGCTGGTAATATTGACAGGTTTCCTTTAAGGAATATCATTAAAAGGTCCATAGAGAGCATGTCTGCCTTCCATAAGACATGACAAAACGAGATTTCTGCAATTGCAGTGACATATGAGAATTTCTTTTTTTACAGACAACTGCTAAAAGCTTGCATATGAGCTAAAATATATGCAGCCAAAATGTATTACAAAAATAACACTTTGTCATTGAGTATTCAAGTGTTAAATCATATCAACCCTGCTAAAAATTATGCGACTGGGACGAAAAATGGCAAATTTAAGGTTTTAATAAAAAGACAGAATATAGAGAGTGAAACGATGTCAGGCACATTCATGAGAGATAAGAGAATTTTTTCTGAATATTTCATTGTATGAAGGCCTTCTATTTTTGATATATATGTAGTCTTGAATATAAAAGTATTCACTTGATTCCAGGAAGTAAAACAAAAGTGCAAAGAACATGGCATAGAAATGGATAATGTACTTAATAGCACATACAAAAACAATAGCTTGCAGTGCTTTTTAAGCAATGCATTCTAACACACATTTCAGGAATGTCAATGCTGAAACATTGTACAAGTCTGCAAAACTTTAAAACAAGAAACAAGGACAACCCAGTAAAATGCAGCAAAATGAATGCTTCTGAGAGAAATGGTAAATATATTAAAATATTACATCCTGTGTTTCTGCACATTTTAGAACTGGCAGATGTTCAAACATTTATAATGCAAATCTTTGGATGACAGTAGAGACTACAGCTTTTCTGTAATGTGCCAGAGACACAATTAAAAAACAACTCAACACGAGACATACATTTGAAGTAGATATCAGCATCTTATCAACATCACAACTGTTTCATATTACTAATTCAAGTCATTTAGGGAACCAAGGTGACAATAAAAGCATTTCTGTACTTAGTACAGTATTTTGCTATCCGTGAAAAAAGTCAAGTGGTTTAGCAAATTAGTATCTGAAACAAAACCAAGGCCTGAGTTTCTGTGATACAGTATCTTGCTTAAGACAATGAGCAAGTATTCCTGCATTTTGTGAAACTGAATCTACCTGAAGGTGTTTTTTGCATGCAAATCAGTGATGTGTGGAGTACAAGTAGGTACAGTACCGGCCAAGTTTTGTTTGACATTTTTGTATCTGAGGTTGCTCAGGTCTTGGCTAGTCTATTTGCAGATGGCATACTGCCTGAGTTGGTGATACAGAAGTAGAAGATGGCTCCAGGAAGACCTAACAGAGTTAACAAGTTGCCTAACAAACTATAACCATCAGTTCCAAAGAGGGCAAGTTTCTGCACCTTTGTGCAATGAACCCCTGAGATTCATACTGTGCTGGAGAAGTGAAGCTCCAGAAGCAGGAAAAGAAGCTTGACATGCTGGATGCATTACTCAGGCTGAACTAAGTGCAGGCACAGGGAGGTACCATCCCAATAGTACAGGACTATGACACAAGCACTTCTGAAATACAGCATGCAGCTGTGCTGACAGCATCTCAGGAAGCCTGCTGGACTGTTTGATGAGGTGTTCTAGCAGGGAAAGTTAACAGGTAATGAGGGAAAAAAGAATATGAGAAAAGAGCAGAAGAGCTTGGCATGTTCTTCTCATAGAAGGGGTTGATATGCTTCATGGAAGCAAGCCTGGTTAGGCATGTTACAGTGATATAATAGAAGATTCATTCTGACACTAAAAGGGAGATTGCAGTGTGTTTCAGGGAGGAAGTATGACATCTTCATTGAAAACATGGCAGACAAGTAGACTGAGCTCCTTTAAAAATTAAATGATTGTAGAGTAGCAGAGTGATTCCCCAAAGGAAGGGATGTACTTATGATGAGACTGAGTACAGGAGTTATTTATTACAGCATTTGGAGTTGTGTTTGTGACAATAAAGACCGGGAGCAGGGAAATGACTTGGGTCTATCACTACAAGGATGAGATCAGGGAGAGATGATGCTCACATTGGTTGTTTTCTCTGTCTCTCTCTGTCTCTCTGCCTCTCTTTCTCCCTTTTTCTGTTTATCTCTTTTAAGGTGGACCAGAACTTTGGTCTATGATGGAAGAACCCTCAGGAAGAACAGAGAAACTATTTGCACTGTTGAGGATTTGAAAAGTGTGAGTTCTTGACATTAGCTGTAGACAGATTCTACATCTTATCTTCAGTCTGCAAGGCACATTTTATGGCTTTTTGAGATGTGTCTCTTCTCAGGTATATCAGATGTATTCTCTTGCTGACAGTAGGTTGATGAAGCAGCAGTCCACATAGAAGAGGCAATGGTCATAACATGGTGCCCTGGTGGGAACGGGAGCTGATGAAAGATACAAAGGGTGAGGTGCAAGGAGGGTGATCGGGATAAGGGTGCAGAAAAGGTAGCCTGCAAAGGTGGTAGAAATACCTCAGTTAGGTACATGACCAGAAAAATAAACCGACAATGTGTTCTACTGGGAATACATGGATTTGCCTGGGAATGGTTTCAATGTTTGAGACAAAGGAGGTCAATGAAAATATCTCAGGGTTCCATAAGTGATACTGTTAATAACACACACTTCTCTTTTAGTAAATGACAATAAAATGTTGAAAGCTGTAAAGAGGAATTAAAAAAAGGTGAGGATTATTTTAGAAATGAGATGATTTTGTTTTGTAAAATGGCTTTCTTTTATGCATGAATAAAAAGTATTTATGCAGAAATGTGTTGTAATAGGTACCATTTATGAAAATGTTAACTTCCAAAAAGGAATGAATTGCACAAAAATATTTTAGAATTTTTTTTTATAGGTTCATAGGTTCATAGTTTGGTACTGGGCTATATGCCCAAAGGCATATATTAGCCCAGTCATGTTATGCGGTATTCACCACCCCTTTAGTAGTTCCCTAGACCCTTGTACGAGCAGCTAGTACCCTTGGCCCCTATCTAGTAGTGCTGTTGGTGTGATCCCCGGTGTGAACTTTCTGTTACCCATCCACTCATCAAGGTTCCTCTTGAAGAGTGATAGTGAGGGGCACTGTCTTATGTAGATCGGGACCCTGTTCCATAGTAAGGGAAGTCTCTGCGAAGGGACTCTATCCCTCCAGCATGTTCTATTCATTGTTGTGTTGAGGTTTATATCCCTAGAGCATGTAGCTCGAGTAGATTTGGATTTGCTAAGATGGAGCATGTTCAACAATTCTGGGTTGGACATGGCTCTGTACGTTAGACAGAGATCACCTCTGAGAAAGCGATATGCAACAGAGAACAGTCTTAGCTTTTTCGATCGTGCTGCATAGGGCAACTGTTTGAGGCCAGTAATCCTCTTGGTTAGGTACCTTTGTGGTCTCTCCAGCTGCTGGAGATGTCTAGCCAGGTACATTCCAATTGGTGCATTGTACTCAATAATGGGTCTGATGAGGGAAGAGTAGAGGGGCACCATTACATCCTTAGATCTTGATGCAAACCCTTTCGTGATCAGATGGGTCACATAGAAGGATTTTCTAACCACTTTGGCAACATGGTTATCAAAGGAAAGCTGACTATCTACTTGGGTCCCTAGATCCCTTATTTCTTCTTCAGATTTATATTCATATTCATATATATTGATTTGTATTCATAAAATCCACAAAATGCAGATGTACTCCGGTAGTGGTATATAACCTAGACATGTGTCTTGCAGTTTTGAGCCTAGAATGCTCAGTAGAGTGATGAAATGCATACAACTCTGGTAAATGGTGCATATTTCAGTTTTCCAGATCCAGAAACTCTTAAGTGAAAAGAGTAGATAGCAGGTATTTATCTCAAAAGCTTGCTGTATGCCAACAGCAGTTCAACTTTTATATAGATGTACATTTAGTTTAGTCATAAATCTATATCAGACAAAGCTTTAGTATTTCTGTTGTAGTGTTTATATTCCCTTGTGATATGTGTTTGACCTAGCCATTACTGAAAGACAACATTGTTGTTGACTGCTTAGTACCATAAAGTGGTATTTCATTTCTTTTACTGGAAGTGACATGTTCATTTGTGTGGCTTTGCAATTCAGACATTTGTGTTTTGCACTGATATTTTCCATTAGATCACTGTTACAATAACCTAAGCTTTGTGGATTAGATCCTGCCAAGAATGTGGCAACTGCCCAGCTTCCAAATCTTAAGACACCTTCCACATACCCTAATCAATGCACAGCTTGAGGATAGCTGTATAAAGTCAGTGGTTAGGGCGCCAAACCTTCAGAACATTCTTGCTGTTGAAGTGTGCTCTTCCCTGTGAGCCTTGAGTGATCAGCAGTCAGCTAGTCTCCAAGGCTAGACAGATAAGTACCATGTTGGGGAATACCTTCCACTTTACCAACTTTTGTGAAGAAAAATGTATCTTCTTTGTCAGAGATTATTGTTAAAGGCTTGGGTAGTAGTAATGTTTTTAATGGCTGTAACTAAAATATTTTATCTTAAAATTTTCATTTTTAGTCAGGTTCCCTTTGGGGAAATATTTTTCAAAGGTTTATTTTTTGTTAAAGAAAGATTTACTTTTCTGTCATAAGTTAAATTTAGGGGCTATGATTGAAGGTGTTTGGGGCTGTCATTACAAAATGTACTTCAAAACGTACCTTTTTCAGTCAGGTTGTACCACTGACTGTTTAAGGCTTCAGTACCAATTTGACTCTTTTTTTTTACTGGAAACATGGAGTAGGCTTTAGGGTCTTCAATTCTTCCCCCCAGATCAACAAAAAATGAAAGTAGTATGGGAGTCTTTGGTCTTAATGACAGCTTCCTCTTCACCTTAGTTGCCAATGAGTGACTCTCCTGTGGCTATTTCAGGTACGTCAAACTGCCCATCATTTTGTCTCAGTCCTTCTGGTGTTACTCGTCAAGAAGCTGCTGAGGAACAGGAGACAGGTTAGGCCTCTCTGGCTGTTCGGCTCTCTGTTTCGCAAACAGGGGAACTACACTTAGCATCAAAAGAGGGAGAGGTGATGCTAGTCCATGAAGCTGTCCTAATGAGATTGATTTTGTAGGAAGAGACCAGTCTTTGGGTCAGTCTTTTTATCAGGGAAGAAAAATATAACGTTAGACATGTTTCTTCTACTTTATCACATTGGTTCAACAGAGAAGATTAGCTGGGCTTTGCTAAGGAGTTATTTCAATCCTTACATTCTGATTGTTCCCCGAATTTTATAAAAAAAAAAGATTTTCCTTTACCTCAGATTCTGATTCTCATTCTGTGGAGCAGAAATTAGTTCTAGATTGTGTTTGTCAAATTCCTATACATGACGAGAGGGGAATCTGATTTTGAGGAAAATTTTTTCCTCAGATTCCACTCCTGAAGAGTTACACATTTCTGACACAATTGCCAGAATGAAGGAGCTATTTCAGTGGGAGCAAAAGAAATACTAGAATCCCAGCAAAGATAGTATGATTTATTACAGCTGGATTTTCATCAGTCTTCAACTGTTTTTCCTGTCTTTTCAACATTAGAGGATGCTTTCTTTGCAGTCAACAGTTTGTCTGACAATCAGATTGCTGGTCACAAGAAGTCTGATAAATTATATAAGGTTCCTCAGACCCACAAATTTATTTTTTTCAAATGCTAGATCAGACCCTGCAGTGATTGCTCTGTCAAAACCTTCTTCTGCCAAACATCTTTTGGCAACTAACTGTATACTTCTGATAAAGATGGGAAATCATTTCATATATTTGGGAAGAAAGTTTATACTTCTTCCATCCTAGACTTCAAAATAATGAATTTTCAGACTCACATGTCCACGTTTCTCCTAGCTCTTTTGATAAAATGGGAAATATAATTACTGACCTCCCTTCTTCAGAGACTAAGACATCTCTGAATTCTTTATTATCCTCTGCATCTCAGGTAACCAAACACTCTTTTAAATGTTCTCATGAGATTGCCGATGCTGTATCTAGAGCAGCTGCTACTAGGTCAATAATGGCTATGATCCCAGAATTTACCAGAGGGTATCTGCTGAGGTCCTGAAAAGACTTGATGAAAGGTGACAGCTACTTCAAGGGGTTACCCAGATTTTTCAACCCCAATACCAAAATACCATAGAAAGTTGCCTTCTCATTTAGGCTCCTTCTATAGGAAACAAAATAATCAACCTCAACAAGGCTCAGGTAAACAATTTCAGGGAGCAATGGCAGGGACGTTCATACAAGAAAGGAGAATCCTTATATAACTAAGGACAATCTAAAACATCAGAGTGACTATATGCCCCAGATCAAATGGGGAAATGGTCCTATTCAAGAGTTCTGGTACCAAAGAAAAAGGGGACTTGGAGACCTGTCATACAACTTTTTTTTTTTTCTGAACCTTCAGATAAAATCCGAAAATTCAGAATATTTTTTCTACAGTCTCTGTTACTTCTCATTTTACCTCTCACTTTTCTAGTAATGCTGGATTTAAAATATGCTTACTATTACATTGTAGTACTGAACGATTTCAAATGATTTTTACATTGTTCTGTGTCTGGTTTACATTTTCAATTTTCTGCCTTACCCTTTGGTTTGTCTTCAGCTCCAAGAGTGTTTACAAAATGCATGGTTGCTGTAATAGCCAATTGTAGACTGCAGAGCATTCACATTTTTCACATGCATTCCATATTTAGATGCCTGCCTTATTGTTTGCAGATTCTTTTTCAAATTGTCAAGAATCCCTGTATTGGGTAAATAACCTTTTTCTCCTTCAAAAGAGGGATTTCAGATGAACACAGATAAATCTCGTCTCTTTCCTTCCCTTTTCAAAGGACAGTGTTTCTGTGGAGTCTGCTGAATACATCCCTCATGATGGCTTTTCTTCCTCAGGACAAAAAATTTAAAAGGAAGATATTGTCCAACCATTATCTGACATCTGACAGGGAATATCTCAGTTTTCTGGGTTTTTTAGCCTCTGCATTTCTTATGATTCTTCTGGCCAGAGGACGTAACATGAGAAAAATTCAATGTTTCTTCAAATCAGATTGAACTAAATACCAACACCTCCTATCATTTCAGATTCTCGTATTGGTATTTGTAAAGAGGGAGTTACTCTGGTGAGCTGACACATTATCTTTCAACCCAGATCCACCTTTCTTTCTGCAGGCTGCTACTCAGTCTAAAATCATAGATATCTCAGACATTACTTGGGGAGCTGTTTGCAAAGAGGTACAAGTTCAGGGTCTGTGAAAATAGTAGGACAGACTGAAGTACATACATATCAAAGAAATGATGAGTCTAATAAATGCTCTCAAATCTGTAAATCATCCTTAGGTTCCAGGCTACTGCTAGTAATCACAGACAACACTACAGTAATGTGGTACACAAACCAAAGGGGGGGGGGCAAGATCTTACATCCTTTGCATGCCAGCTGTGGCTGCCTGAGAACTAACACTCAGCACAGTCTATCTCTATAGACTACTTAGAGTCTAGTAGAGCTGAATATTGTTGAAAATAACAATCATTCTGTTCAATGTTCATTCTCTTCAACATTTTTATTAACTGTCTTAATACTGCCACCAAACAAGCCACCCTAATTCAATATGCTGATGACTCTGCATTAATCTGCTCCACCAGGACACACTCTCATATACAGAGTTTAATGCAAGAAGCATTCAATTCCATTGAGTCTTGGCTCACCAACAACCATTTACTACTAAACCCCAAAACACTACATTTCTACTATTTTTACCAAAACAATTTTCTCATGATACCTCTAACTTTGCTATTGCTTCTCGGAACAAGACTTCGATCAATGTGGTTTCACATACAAAATTATTAGGTGTAACTATTGACAACAATCTTAAATCTGACCTGCATATCAGCAGCAACATAAAAAAACTAATAAAAATTTGAGCATGATGTATACTAAGAAATGTATGCCTAACTCCACAAGAGTAACCCTTGCCACTACCTATCTCTTACCCTCCCTTCTATATGCTGCACCTCTCCTAACCAACCTTTACTCTTCCCTCAAAGCAAAACTTAGTTAATGTTATAATAAAATAGCTAAATTTGCCACAGGGCAGGCTCACTACTTTCACCACTGCTCTGCTCTTAAGTCCCTAAACTGGCTTGAAATACTCCATCTTCTCACCTTTAGTCAACTAACATTAACTCACAAATACTGTACAACTCATTTTCGCAAACTACATCATCACTACTTCAACACTATACTCCATTTTATGACCTACACTCCCATCACAAGTATCTATCTATTTACAAACCTCAAAGATTTAACAAGGTTAGTCTGCACTCTCACTGTGTTGCCAAATCATGGAATAGCGTTCAAGAAGTAATCAGACTTGTACCCCACTACTATTCCTTCAAGTCTAGGCTGAAAGAACATCTAACCAGTAATTGGATCTTCCCATGCTCCTTGTCTTCTCAGTACTCTTTCTATCCCCTTCTTCCCCACTCCTAATAGACTTTCTCTTGATAAATCCTACTTCCATTCCTCCATTGCTTACTTTCTAGTCTCACCTCTCTTTAATTCCTTAACAAACTAATGTCCTTTCTTTATATTCTTACACTAACCTTTATCTATCCAAGAATTTATGACTGAAATGTACTACCTAGTTCTGCCAGAAAGATTATATGGCTTTTTTGACCTATTACTTATTCTGTTACATATTGTCATGCATCATTATGTAACATGCATATTAATAACTCTCCTCTATCTTGTATATAATGTATGGTCAACTTTATTGCTTGCCTTATATTTTGCTTATTTTCTTTTATTGCATTCACAAATTGTACTACTTTGTTAT
>NC_056725.1:1372769563-1372932063 GCF_019279795.1 Protopterus annectens | reverse complement strand
CCTGTGCTGGACCTTTACTTTTCAGAATCTATTTCTTGTAATTCTAGGCTTAAGTAGATGGCCTTTGGCTTACCAGGTTTGCTGATGATTGCAAATTGGGTGCAATCATTGAATCCCCCAATGATGTTAACATATTACAGGAGGAGCTAACACAGACAAATAATTGTTGCCAAGGCTACAGTCTAAAAGTAAATGCAAAAAAGTGACAGTAATACCTTTGGAAGAGTGGAATTCCCAACTAATTATAGTATTGACCTCCCACTCAAGCTCAAACCCAGTGGTGGGAGACCTGGGAACACAGGTAGATAGCACTCTGAACTTTGAGCACCAAGTTTCCACAGTGGTAAGGAAAGCCTTCTACATAATGCACCTCATAAGTAAGGGCATCCATTCAGGTCTGAGGATGTTATAACACCACTGTACTTGACCCTTATCAGACCACTAATAAAGTACAATGCTCCCTTTTGCATGTACCTCAACAGACACCTGCAGCAACTAGAGAGACAACAGGGGTTTCTCACCAAGAAAATACAGGGCCTCCAAATCAAGCCATGATGTACATGCATAGACTGAAAGCTCTGTCACTGTACTCTGTATTGTATAGGCTACTGAGAGGTGACTTGTGCTTGACTTACAGGGCAGTCTCTGACCCTGCCCTGATGGAGGTGCTGCACATCCATGAATCTAATGGCACAAGAGTCACTCACACTAGGGATCTTAATCTAGCCTGTGACATTAACAGAACATGCCTGAGGGACAGATATAGCTGATGACATCAGCACAGTCTGATGAGAAGAAGATGGTAATAGCAGTGTCTACCATGCTGGTGTAAAACGCTCTCTCTAATGTCAACCAAGTGGAGAAACACACACACACACACACACAAACACACACACACACACACACACACACACACACACACACACACACACACACACACACACAAACACGCACACACGTTGACTGCAGTGAGAACAGAACCCAACGTGTCTAAGAATATTGACTAGAGACATCAGTATTTAACACAAGCACCACAGCACAAATCTGACCTGGAGGATGTTGGACAACACTTTATAAGTGAAGACATCAGCAGTGTCTGGTGAGCAGAAGATGGTAGTGTCAGTGCCCCACATGCTGGTGTAAAATGCTCTCTTAAATGTCAATCAAGTGAGCACACATACACACGCACACACACACACACACACACACACACACACACACACACACACACACACACACACACACACACACACACACACACACACGCTGAACACAGAAAGAACAGAGCCCCTACCTATCTAGGTACACCGACTGGAGAACTCATAGCACAAATCTGAATTTTACAAGGCTGCAGGACAATTAATAGTGGATGACATCATCACTGGATGTTTGAAAAAAGATGTAAGGAGGCCTAAATGAAATGGATGTGTAGGCATGTACAACTGCCAGAATATTGGTACTCCATGGGATTGTAGTGATGACTTTAGGATACATAGTTATGCTCTTTTCAGTCTAGACAGACAGACATGCTCGCACACACACACACACACACACACACACACACACACACACACACACACACACACACACACACACACACACACACTGACTTCAGTGAAATTAGAACCCTTACCTAGCTAAGTATACAGACTGGAGAATGCAGTATAAGGCTGCAGGATAATTTATTGTGGATGACATCATCACTGGATGTTTGAGAAAAGATGTTGGGAGGCCTGTCTGAAATGGATAGCTAGTCATGTACAATTGTCAAGATATTAAAGATCTGCATGTTACCAGACTGATGAGTGTGCAAAGTGTAGTAGCAGTTGCTGTTGTATTTCCAATGTGCAGATATACCTCAAAAATACAGCTTTGTAAACTATATGCAAACAGCTGTCCAGATTTCTACAAGTATTGAACAATCTGAATGTGTATTTTTTTTACTCAAATAGTTTTTATTTTCAAAACTGATACATTAATTTAATATTTGCATCATAATCTGAAACTCTATTATATAAATAACTGCATACAATATTTACATTTGACCTGATAGATAAACAATGAAAGAAAAACAGTATGTTTAACCATATTTAGGTTAACAAGCAAATAATTAAAGACTGCACATTTATCAGAGTCAGGTGTAGTTCATTTGCATAGTACTGATGAGAGATAGGGCATTCCTCCAAGGATTGTTGAGTAATGGCTTGGGATAAGTCTTAAGTTTTTTGACTATGATCTCCTTCAGTGCAGTTTCCTTCAGTAATGTTAAAAATTCTTCAAAGGATGGTGTAATGTTGGAATTCCATGTCCTAGTTATACCTTTTCTAGTAATTGCTAGTATTGTCCATACTAAACACAAGTTGTCCTGCTTCAGATGTGGCCCTTCATTTATATTTAATAAAACAAGAGCTTTAGATAGTATAGACAAATCTGTAAATAGGGCTTGCAAGAAATTATAATATCACTCCAATTTTTTTATAGCTGCACATTCATAAAACATGTTTATCCAATCAGCTTTACAAACTTGTAAGCATCTCCAACAAGAAACATTCCTGGAAGTACTAAATTTGGCTAATTGATCAGGTGTTAAAAAGGCTCTATGCAAAAACTTCCAGGCATAATTCTCCAGTACTGTGACCACGAGGTTAATTTAACAGAAGTAATATATTAGATTTGTTTTCTGGAGATACGTGTAAGGATTGTCCTTTAATAATACAATGCCAATATTTTTGTTGAGGCTTTGTTTTGTAATTTATTTTTTTTGTATACATTTCAGATAATATTATCCAATTTATAATTATTATATACAGTTTCATATAACTAATTTAAGAATTTTGGTTCATCTTTAAAGGAAGAGTTATTAATTATTCTGCATAGATCTTGACAATATGTTAAAACACTTTGTAGAAGTAGCCAGTCATGGGATGGCAGTTCAAAATGTACCATAATGTGTTGACTTTCTAGTACTTAATAATTTACCATGCAGTATTTCCAGCAAATGAAATTTCTATATTCCCAGGAGATGAATATGTTTTTATGTACCTTTCAAAAAAATCTTTGTAATGTGGAATGGTATTAGTAATTCAAACCAAAGTTTGATATCTATGTTTGCAATGATACAGTTATTAAAATTATTAAATATAAGATTAATAGAGTTTGGTTTAGTAGGTTTTGATATATTACACTGCATATTAAAACATAGGAGATACCAAAACGTATTGGATTGGTCAGTCAAAGTTAGGTTAATTGGAAAATGACTTTCATTTTATAATATGGTTAAGTGTAACAATTTGGGTCTATCCAATTTATAAAAAAATTAGTTAAACAGTCTTTAATATAGGTTTCTATATCAGGCAAACTAATTCTTCCTTGATCCCATGTTTTGATATGATGTGTAAAGGCAATTCTGTTTCTATTAGGGAACCACAGAAATTTTAATAAAAGTATGTTTCTATCCTTAATGAAGTGTCTCTCAGGAATCACAGATATGGCTTGTGCTATATACAAAATCTTGGGTAGAAGTGTCATCTTTATTATTTGCAATCTATCCTCAAAAAATACTTATTTTATTCCACTTATTTGTATGAGTTTTAATTATGTTTATAATATTGTTGTAGTTTGCTGCAATTGTTTACTCTATAGTTTTGCATAAAATCATACCCAAATAGTCAAAAGAAGTGTCTTGCCTACAAATCGTTTGATTTTTACCAGCTTGTATTTCTTTCTTTTTATTCAAAAACAAGTATTTTGATTTTAATCTGTTAAAATGAAAAACAGAAGTTATATGAAATTTCTTTATTAAAGGATCTAGTTCATTTGGTGCTATTTTTGAGTTGGGTAATGTGAGAAATATATCATCTGCAAATAAACTTATTTTAGAGTTATATATGTTATATATGTCAATGCCTTTTATTTTTGGGTTATTTTGTATTAATATGGCAAAGATTTCAACAGCCAATGCAAACAGAATGAGTGACATTTGTACTGGGGGCATACATTGTATGACCTGACACATTTTCTGTGGCTTTACACGCTAATAAAATTAAGTTTTACAATGTGGGATTCATACCTATGCATAAGGATCAAAACATTTTCTTCCACAGCAGTGATTTTTCATCCTTGCCACAGAAGAAGAACTTCTCAGACATAGTCATGGATTCTATATACATACACATGACAGACTGAGGGTTTAACCATGTATGTGCATGACCTGACAAGGTCCTGCTTCATACATACATTCATGTACAGTATGTATGACTATTATGGAAGTCTGAAGGCCATCCAAGACCAGGAAACACACTTATAATTACAGAAACATAATAGTCAGTATACCCTTAGTCACACAAATAATTCATATGAGCTCTACTGTTATACATACTGTGATAAACTGAGATGCTGCCAGTCCAGCTAGCTGGAAGTTTGTCAATAATTATATGTCACTTGAAAATATTAATATGATTTATACAGAAACGTGACACCGCCAGCCTAGCTAGACAGAATTTTGTAAATAATTCTATGTCATTTGTGAATAGTAATATGATTTGCATTACAGCCGAGTGACGTCTCCAGGCATTTCTGCAGTTAGACAGAATTTTGTAAATAATTCTATGTCATTTGTGAATAGTAATATGATTTGCATTACAGCCGAGTGACGTCTCCAGATGTTTCTGCAGTTACCGCCTACTGCACCTCTAGGCGTCAAATATCACCTGTTCATATTTGCATTAATAATTCCAAAGCCGTGTTACATACAAGGTATCAGAAAATTTTATCTTGAAGCATACATGATGGCAAACAAAATTGTATTGCTATATGACCTCTGTCAATGGGTATTTGTTAAAAATGTAAGGTGATAACTTCATTTTTTAAATGCTGAAGCCACACCCACTGGGAGTTAAAGGTATACACTCAAAAGAGCTCTCCTGGAGGGAATGAGTTAAAAATGTAAGAAAACTATATGGTCTGTACTGATCTTCAAGATTGTCACCACAGTGCACCCTGCTGGAAAAGAGCAGAAATGTGTATAAACTATATGTCAATGCAAATGTATGGTTGCATAGTAGAAATTGGGACATACAGAGTTAACTTGCAAGACTCTAAGAAATTAATAAGTAAAGAGTTTTACAATGTGTTATAAAGTTAGTTTATCTCAGCTAAGATACAGGATGTCTAGGCTAGGAGCTTCTTTCTATTCTCTGGAAACACAGGTAATTGCAGGTTTCCGAGGTAATTGTTTTATGACTTTCAGTTTCAGGCAAGCTTCTAAGAGAGAATTGTCAGCTTCTGAGAGATAAGTATTTTTAACAGAGACCTGTTAAAAATTTAAGTTCCTGCTAGTCTGGGAAACCTACGCAGAGGTGACAAGAATGATGTAATCTGAGATGATTCAGCAGTAATGTGTATTATTAACTTAAGAACTATCTCAGAGAAAAAATCAGGGCATTTTGTATCTTGTTCTGGACCTGTTAACAACTCACTAGCACTTTGCCTTGCTCTGTAATTAAGTTATTTAGAGCATAGTTTCTCTTAGATATAGATAGGAAAATACTCAGATTAGTCTAGATGGTTTCTGTATTTATGTCAGACTGTCCTAAAATGTTGTTTTAAAGTATTTCCTGTGATTCTGAACTGTATTGTCAGTGTGCTGAGTTATTGAATATTGTCTTGTTCTTTTATTATTTATTATTAAATATAGTTAAACCTTTTAATTGTGGCTAGTTTGTGTAGAGATATATAAGCTCTTAGTGTACTTGCATGTATTTGATGATACTGTACAAGCCACTCCTGAATAGCCTTCAAGTCTTAGTCACACTTACCATTTGGATAATAGTAACATTGCACAGTAGAACTGGACAGCCTTTGGTAAGGGCCTTTATAGTAGCTGATAAGGGAGGTTGGTGGCAGGTGGTGCTACCGTATAGTCTGGGCAGAAGGGAGCATAGCTAGAGAACCTGTGCCAGCCTCCCCCAGGAGTCTCTGTGTGTTTGTATATAAATCAAATCTTAAAGTGTGAGTCTCAGCTACTTGGGCAGGGACAACAAGCACTGGTTGGACAGAGAGGGTGATGGAGGTTTTGGCTTGACCACTAGGGTGAGATCTGAACCTTATAGCTGTGCCAGTGCAGGGTCTTATTGGGGATCTGGAGAGAGAGGGAGAAACAACCCCCAGACTGACTGTCAACTCTGTGTGCTTTTAAGGGAAATTGTACTTTACTGTGTGTGTGCCTATCATCTTCCCATTGTGCACATCCCTCACTGGTGTTAGTGGTAAGGATTGAGGCTCCTTGATTACTGGGCCAGTGCACGGGAATCACAATTACTTATTGTTATTTATAATTGTGCTTAATTTTTTTATGTGTTTATTAAAATTGAGTATACAACCCTTAATAAAATTGAGAATGTATAATCATTTTTTTCATGTGAATTTTAATATAAAGTAATATGGAACAACAGTAAAAATGTTTGGAATTTGCTGTATCAGACTCCAGGATCATCTGTATTGTAGCTCTATACTTACACCTGCCACCACAGGAATAGTTAAAAAACAGTTGGATATTTCCATATTCATTATTAAATTTTGTGTGTTAATCACCTTACAGTACCAGTTATCATGCTTCCGTAATGCCCAACATGCTAGGTAGAATGTATCCATTTTGAAATTGTCTACTGTCTGCTTGTTGTCTGCAGGTATTCTAGACCTGCATATGTTGGGGAAGGTTACTAACTGCCATGTAATGCCGCTTAGAAGTTTTGTGTGATGGAAAGCAAAAGATGCAACAATGTATTCTTTTTGAAACTGAGAATGTCTGCATACTGTCTCCTTTGTGCATGGGCCATTAGGATAGGTTTGACTGAAGTTAAGCAATGAGGAAACACGACAAACAAAGCTCACCTTGTTTTATCCTTGTGAGCAGTGCTTATCATGTTTCATCCTTAAAAGACAAATGTGAGATTTGAACCATGATCTACAGATTGTAGAGACTGTGTGGATCACCATGTTTAGCAGATGTGCTACACACACACACACACACAACATTTGCAGGTGTAGTTTATGTATTGTTCTCACAGAAATACATTACATGAACTTTATTCTATTTATCCATTATCCATGTTTCTGCTATGCTGTTTGCTATGCAAATAGTAGTATTCAAAAATCAAATAAACAACATTATAAAATAAATGTTAGTACATGTTAAATATTGTTACACAAGTCTGGATTTGAACTGTCACACCAATGAACCAGCAAAACGCATTAAGGGTGATTTATCTCTCTTTGCGACAGTAACAGCTTTGCAGCAGGAATATAAATTATTGTGCATACAAGCAAATCCCATTTTATCCACATTATTAAGAAGACATACAGCACTTGTACACTCTTATTGTTTGTACATATTTAGTGCAATGACTGACCACACCACCATTTATGAGTATTGTTTGCATGAGTGCAGCTCTGTCTTATCTTTTATTGAGTTCATTCTTCTCTTATCCAAGCAGTGATCTCAGACATGCAGTATCATTTTGTATCATTGTCCTTAAAATGCATGAGAATATTAAATGAGAATAATATACAGTTTTCAACAAAGGCAGGGGAGTTTGGATATTAGTGAACAGACATTGAGAAATGTGTGCTGCTCACTTCTGTTTCAAACCTTGATACAATTACTTCCATACTTTGTAAGTGTATCCTAGCTGACACACCAACTGCAGGTAAGGGAGTCTGAATTGTTGCTTATTCCTTCTCTCTCCCACTAACCAGTCACAGTTGCAATCCATTAACAACTAACACTGAGGTAGTGCCTACATTATCTTTATATCTGCTACATAAAGCCAAAAGTTTGGGATTCAGCAATTCTAATGAGTTCACACCTCCTTTGCATCTTCACTGTGCTCAGAGGCATGAGTCTACACCATAAGAAGATAACCATGTAGCTAGGGGACTTGAAGGTGAGAGGACTTTTGTATTTGTAGAACACAGAGGATTAACTTTCCTTTAGATTTATCTGGAGAGAAGGCTTCTGATATTGCTAAAGTATGCATGCATTTTTCAGGTACATGCTAGATTTGTTCACATGTTATAAAGAGAATTGTTATTTAGATGTATTGGGGATTAAACTGTTATCTGTATGCACTTCATACTTCACTCTTGGTATAGGCATTTTTGCCATGCACTGACTTTCACAGATAAATAGCCTTATTAACTGTTATTACAAGTGTTATTGTTAAAACTGGTTACCGTACAGTCTTGTCTATTATTCCATGGCAATGCAAAGCACTATATTGTAAATGACACAGGGGGTGCAATGTTTCTAAGATGGCCCATAGACAACACCATGGGAGTGCTGGGCACAGTGAGAGATGCCTAGCAATCATATACAATTTACTTTTGAGTTGTACATGTGTACATATTTTGTGAAAATTGTGTGGGAAGCATTCATAACAGTAGAATTACAGTATGTGTTATTCTTTGGATTCTACAAGTTGTAATTTTCCTGATTTTGTTTTTGGGGGGGCCAAGTACTATTGGTGTGTTTTCACGTCACCAGTTGGTTTTCAAGAATTATGCTTTTGCAGTTGTGTAGTCATCCTGGTATTTCCATACATGTACAGGGGCAATTGTATGTAATCAGTTGCATGTTGTAGCATAGCATTCAGGAATTGATGTAGGACCCTGGATGCTGATGCCTGTGATATCCCCAGCATATGCCCTGTTGGCCTCTGAATGGTTCCTGTAGCTAAAGCTCTAAGTGCTACACATACCTTATTCTCCACAGATATTGGTTCGCCTTGGTTTGTCTTTGCTCTGAGTTGTGGACAACAAAGATTGAAGAGTTCCTATAGTGTGTCTCTATCCACACTGTAGCACTTGACCACTTCCACATCATGCACACTGTGGTAAGTTAACAGAGGTCCAAATAACCATTTCTTTCTTGGCTGGGGTCTATTTGCAACAGCAGCATAGACTTGTGCCTGTTGCACTTACTTAGGTATAACAGCAACTGCAGCCCCTAACAGTGTTTCCATGTATTGTCCCATTTGTGGCTGTATTCCAATAGATTTTGGAATTTGCAGGGAAAACCTACACTGAGTCTACACAACTGCTTTACAGCTTGTTGAATAGCTCCTCCATCTTGGATTGGTTGAGTAGCATACAATTCAGCTGCTTATGCTGTAATTAACATGCCATGATATTTACTATATTTGTTCAGCTCTACACACCATGTAGAGCCACTTCCTGAATACAAAACAGTGCACCATGTGCGCATCATGCCATAACACAAACATGTTTTTTGCTGACTGTGTAGGCTTTATTGAATCTGCACCGATGTTTCTACTGAGTGTTCACTTTGATTCTGAGCTAATTTAATAATATTTCTTTTATTTTGAAAAATGGTGGTAGTTCAATGACAAGATTATTTAGTTTGGACTAAAATGAAGAGGTGACACAATCATGCCATGGTTTTTGTTACTGCCTCAGAACTCCTGGTAGTGTTTTCTGTTTACTGGCTAGTTTCTTTCTGGAAAAGTCTGTACTTCATCTGTGTGTATTTTCACCATAATCTGCTGTTTCTTCACCCATGCTAAAGTCATGCTAACCACTGAATTAGCAATCAACCAAAGTATCCATAAATGTCTGTGTGTTTGATTATGTTGTCAATATATGTTCTGTGATAGACTGATGGCTATCTACCCTCTTATGTTTATTTTTATTTGATTTTATTTGTTAAGTACTAGGCACTTATGCCTCTTGGGTGACTAAGGAGCAATGTCTGGTTAAGTGGTTTACCCAGAGTCACAGTGTAGGCAAATGGAGTCTAATGAAATCAAACCCAGGACTAGTGGATGAAGCTTGTTAGTAGCTTATTAATATGCCCACTGTGTGCCAGGATAGGCTGTGGCTCCTATACAAGTTTATATAAGACAAAGTGTTATCAGGAAATAAATGGAAAAATGAAACAAAGCTATGTTTTCATGAAAAGCATAACTAGGTGAAAGTGGTATCAGGAAGTAAATAAAAAAATGAAAACCAGGGCATTATCTCTTGAATGATATAATTCCACACATTCTTTCACAAAAATAGCAGTAGAGTAATGGAAGGACATAGCCATTTTTTATCACCTGAATGACAATGGTATAATGATCATATACTTGTGACATCCCCTGTCAGGGCCAGTAATCAAGGAGCCTGAATCCTTACCATTGACACTAGAGAGAAATGTTCACTTGGAACAAAAATGGATACACCCATTATTTCCAGATGCAGCTCTCTGCATCAAACACAATTTCCCTTAAGAGCACACAAGGAACACACTCAGTCTGGGATCTGGGTTTCTCTCTCTGTCTCCCTCCAGGTCCCCAGTAAGACTCCCCACTGGCACAGCTGTAGAGTTGAGTCCTCAGACAAGTGCCCTAGCCAAGTCTGCCACCACTATCTCTGTGAAGCCAGTGTTTCATGTCCCTGATCCAAACAGCTAACACACACACACTCTTGGAGATTTGATTTGCATACACACACACACACACACACACACACACACACACACACACACACACACACACACACACACACACACACAAAAGGCTGGCACAGATTTACTAGCTATGCCCCCTTCTGCCCAGACTATGAGGTAATTACTGCCACCAGATGCTCCAAAGCCTACTACTCTAAGACTCTTACAAGGGTACCCAATTATATTGAGTGAAATTAATAGTAACAGTAATGGCAGTGTTTTGACCAATGTAGTAAGGCTTTCAGGAGTGGCCACAGAGTCACTAAATAAATATAAGTACTCTCAGAGGTTCTAATTTCTCTAAAGGATCAGCCACAATGAAAAGTTTAAATATATTTAATAATAAATAATAAAATAATGTGAAAATACTAAATATCTATGTATAACAAGCACCAGAGTTTCAGTCACAGGAAATATTAAAATAACATAGATGAATAGATTCACACAGATATAGAAAAACAGTACTTAAATAATATCACTATATTTTTCTGACTGATCTAAAGAATTAATGTTGTCTGGTCACTTACTATAGCAAGGCAAGATGAAGCAGGTGAGAGATCCTTCTATGTCAGGTTTCAAGAACAGAGTGCCCTGAGACTTCAGTCTCATCTAGTATTAAAAACATCCTTTCAGTGATAGATTACATAATGACATCATCTACTTCTGGTCATCTGACTTCTAGTTCCCATGCTACCCCCTTTACTAGCAACTGATCCAGAATCTCACACATACTTGTCAATAATACACACATGGACAGAGCTTTGTTAAGATCTGTTGCAACTTCTGGAAGATATAAAACAATAAAACACTTGCACTCGTCCTACAGGAGCTAATAAACCATTCTCTGGCACAGTCATTTAATCTCTGGCTGCAGTCAGAACTGTAAGACACAATCTTTATGGCCTGAATTAAATAATTTAATTTCTTAGTATTTTTCAAAATTAGCTGGACTGAGATTAACCTCTTCTCTTCCAGTATCTTTTGTTAAAACATATACATTTAGTCAGTTTCAATGCAGTCAGGACCCACTACTGCTGCATTTTTCAACACAAGCAGCTTTACAAAACAGTTTGATATAAAAATGACATATAATTCTTTACAAAATTCCAGCTAGTTGTGTTGGCATATGTTACACATCCACTGCCCAACTTCTCCTGGAATAGCTGGCAATACCTGACATCATCACATATGTAATAAAGAAAGGAAGTGAGAGTACTTCACCAACAATCCCGGCTACTTGACATGCTATTCATACTGCACTAACACAGGAGTGCATTATTTGCAAACAAAGAGCTCAAACAAGAGAGGCTAAATGATGGGGAGTGTGTGTGTGTGTGTGTGTGTGTGTGTGTGTGTGTGTGTGTGTGTGTGTGTGTGTGTGTGTGTGTGTGCACGTGTGCCCGTGTGTGTGTGTGTGTGTGTGTATGCTTATTAGATAGAAATAGAGAGAGAGGGAGAGAGAGAGAGAAATAGAGAGAAAGAGAGAGAGAGAGAGAGAGACAGAGAGAGAGACACACACACACATATCAGTTAGAAAAACCTGTTTCTTATCATGTTGTACTATTTATGTTTATATACTACACTACTTACATCTATCTGCCTAATTGACTTATAGTCACAGTCATTGCTGAAAACAGTCTGCCAGTCTACTTACTCAATTAACAAACTGAAATAAATAAATAAATAAATAATAAATAACATGGGACTGTATAACATAAATCTGTGCATCTGTAGTTGATGTGATGGTGTATCAGTTAATCCGATTATTGTGTGAGACAGGGGCTACAAGTTTTAACTCTCATAGAGCTGCTGTCAATAGCTGAACGTTTGGTAGAGCCAACAGTATATTGTTTGAATCCTGACACTGGTACCTATGAAAATGCAAAAGGTAATTAACCTAAAGAGCATGCAGAAAATATACGCTGCTGCCTTGGATAACAGCCAAGACCTGCCAAACCAGAAAAGCTTCATACTGTACTGCTACAGATCAGTGTGTTAAAACACTGGTTTCTCTGGATTTCACCCACTGTAGGCCAAACTCAATGCATTTCAGTACCGTCTTGCCAACAGACAGTTAGATGCACACACGCAGATGCACAGACAGACAGAGACACAGATACCCCGCCCCCCACACACAGTCACAGAGTATTTAGAGAATGGGAGTTAAATGGTGACTCTTCATCATCAACTCTCTCCCTCCTTCTCTAGCTTTAAAATATGCTGCCACCAATTAGTGAAAACTAACAAGCAAGAAAAATCCTTACTTGCTTACTCATAAAATAAGCCAGACTTTAAATAGCACTTAGCTTATAGCCCTTTTTATTATGTTCTACATGGTATATATTTTAAATGAATTGGTGTTGAATAGTAGTTTGCCATGTTTATTCCCACACTTTATTACATTCTGTTTGTTTTCTGTACCATTTTTACTTCTTGCTTCCTTTAATGAAAGACTGTGATATTGTTCAACAGGTGTCTTGGCTGAATGCTGTTGACTGGAGTAGTTCCGCCATCTTTTTTGATTAGATTGTTGAGTTGTCTGTTATGGGATGTGCATGGACCTCTTCTTTGTAGCTCATTAAATTGTTGTAGTTTCTTTTACACCACTCAACGTCTGTACTCAAGAATTCTGGACAAAGCTAAAAATAATGGGGGTGATGGGAATAGCCCAAAATAAGGGGCATTTTTTAAATATTACTGTAATTTGTGGAAAAGGTTAAGAGAAAGATTTGTTTTGTATCAGCATGCATTTTCAGGACAGTAAGAAGTATGAAAATGTAATGACTGGCATTATTGACTGATGATCTACAGCAATTTATTAGACAGGGCAAAAATATGAGGCAAAATCAGGGATGTCCTGAAAAATCAGTGGCAGATAGATGCCCTCTGAGGATGTTTCCAGATTAATTGTGTGGTAGCACTTTGGTTATCCTTAATTTTGTGGATTTGCAAGTATTGCTTTATTTTCTCCTTTTCTTCTTTCTGTGACAATTCTGTATATTTTTGAAGAACTTGGAAAATTGTTTTTAAGTCACAATCCTTTTCAGAGGGCATTTCAGCATCTGGTTCATGACTGAGTACTCAGTCTTCTAACAGGCATGTTATATGAAGTAACATCCTTACTGAAATAATAAACTGGTGACTCTCTCTGACTGGGATGTCTCTTCTACACCTCTGTGTTATACAATGGAATATTGAATGCATAGACTTGAAAGTATGAACGAAATAATCTTTATGTATTAAAAAGTCATCATGGCTCAAAGGATAGTACTTTTCAGAATGAATTATGAGAGAACAAGAGAACACAAACAGAAATGTGAAGACACAGGGTGGACTGATTAGTGGCAACATGGTGGTACATTATTTTAACAAAGCATAATGAATGCATGAAATACCCTTCCTGGCAATGCTATATAGCCATAGCCTTTCGGAATTCAGGTTCTGCATGGACATTTGGAAAACTGTGTAAAATGAGGATGCATATTTCCTGTACTGTGCTTCTTACTTAGCAAGTAGAAGACTTCATAAAAAAGGTGGGCTATGTATTTCTTAGCTGCAATCAAATTACATCTCTGTGTTTCTAATCGAGGATCCTATAGACGTTCCTCTTGGTTTTTGCTCTGCTATCAGTGCCTCAGACAAGATTTTTTGGGATGAGTACTATAATCCTCATTTTCAAAGAAAGGTGTAAATATATACTTATTGCTCCCCGACTCATGGATCTTACTGCTCCTCAGTTGCTCATTATAATCCCTTATTCTCTTTCTTTCTCTGGGTGGGACTGGAATGTGTAGCTTCAAGCTGTTTTCACATAGTGGAGCAAATATTTTTTTCTTGACACAGCATTCTTAATATTCTAACCAATCAATAGTGTGCACAATGAATGTAGCAGCTGATTGGTTAAAGCTTCTACATGAACCATTCTCTGAGCTTTAAGGGCCTGCTCCCCCTTTCATTCAATTATAGTCATTGCTGTAGCTCTCTAGTCTTTACTGAGGTGTTGGACTTAGGTTCATAGGTAGGTACTAGGCTATCTACCCAAGGGCATTTATAAGCCTAGCCAGAGTGTGTCGGCTTTCACCGCCCCATTGATTAATTAACTGATCCTCTGTCAAGCAGAGCCAATGAAGTGATCCCAGGGGTGTATTTCCTGTCACCCATCCACTCGTCAAGGTTTCTCTTCAAGAGTGTTAGTGAAGGGCTCTGCCTGATGTCATTTGGAATTTTGTTCCAAAGCATGAGGAGTCTCTGTGACAAGAATCTATCCCTCAAGCATGTTCTATTTATTGCTGTGGTGAGGTTTAGCTCACTAGAGCATGTGGCTTGCAGTGACTTGGATTTCTTTAGGTGGAGCATGTCCATCAATTCTGAGCTAGACATGGCTTTGTTAGTCAGGCAGAGATCACCTCTGAGTAAGTGATATGCCACTGAGTACAGCCGGAGTTTTTTTCAGTCGGGCTGCATAGGACATATGTTTGAGGCCAGTAATCCTCTTGGTGTGGTCTTTCCAGCTGTTGGAAGTGTCTTGTGAGGTACATCCCAAATGGGGCATTGTACTCTATGATGGGTCTAATGAGTGAAGAGTAGAGGGGCACTATAACCTCTTTATTTCTAGATGCGAACCCTTTAGTAATTAGATGGGCCACATAGAAGGATTTCCTAACTACTTTGGCAATATGATTGTCAAAGAAGAGATTACTATCTACCTGGGTCCCCAGATCTCTTATTACCTCTTCTGTATTAAGGGGGCTGCCACCTATGTGGTAATTTGTGGGTGTTTTGTTTTTCTCAAACGGGATGACTATGTATTTTTTTGGCATTTAGCTTGAGGCCTGACTTTGACACCAGATGTCCGTCTCAGTAAGGCCCTTTTGGCGGATGTTCATGTCAGTCGGAGAGTCAATTACGGCTCCCAGTTTGCAGTCATCGGCGAACTTGGGTAGCCATAGTTCTCCTGTGTTTGCCTGTACTTCTGAGAAGTATATGCCAAACAGTAGGGGTCCCAGGACCGAGTCTTGCTGGACACCACTCATGACTGGTTTTGAGTCGGACCTGGAGCCACTACTCTTACCGTGTGAGTTCTGTCTGTAAGCCAGTTGGCAACCCATCTCATGACATAGGGGTTTATGTTCAGGCTGGTGAGTTTTTCTGTAATACCCGAGTGGGGAATAATATTGAAAGCCTTGGTGAGGTCAAGGTAGGCTGTGTGAACCACCTTTCCCTGGTCTATGGCCTTGGTGACCATCTCAAAGAAGTCAACCAGGTTTAGTAGGCATGATCTCCCCTTAACAAAGCCGAACTGGTTAGGATCAAGGGTTTGGAGGTTCCCAATGTCTTTGTTAATGAATTCCATGATGATGCACTCCATAGCCTTGCAGACCAGGCTAGTCAGGCTTATGGGGTGATAGTTACCAGGGTCAGTTGTGGCCCCTCCTTTGTGGAGAGGAATAACCGTTGCTGTGTGCCATTCTATGGGCACATAGCATGTGGAGAGGCTGAGGTTGAACAGCATGTTTAGGTGGGGAGTTAGTTCGCTCTGTAGTTCGTGCAAGACGTAGCCTGGGACACCATCTGGTCCCATTGATGCTGTGTTTTTGGCTTTTGAAAGGGCTGTTTTCACCTGTGCATCTGTGATTTTTGGGACACTACATTTTTCTGGTATTGTTGTGGGCCCTTTTGGAGGTGAAAAGGGGGGGTGAAGTTTGCACTGAATCTATTTGCCAGGATGTTGGCAATATCAGTAGGTTCAGTATATTTTGTGCTATTTTGCACTAGTACAGTGCATATCTGTGAGTTGCCACTTAGATTCTTAACATAGCTAAAGAAGGTTTTGTGGTTATCTTTTGAATCCTTGGCTATTTTTCTTTCAAAGTTAGCCTTGGATGATTTTATGAGGGACCTTAATTTCTTACTGATATTGATCAGGGATGTTTTTCCTTCTTGGGATTTGCTTTTTTTCTGAACTAGTTTCCTCCTTCTGTTGTATAGCCTGTTTATTGCAGGGGTACACCAAACTGGTTTTCTTCTCTTAGAGGAGTGAGTCTTGGTTTTGCTAGGGATGGCACAATCCATGCATCCTTGTAGGTGCTTATAGAGTACATTTGTAAAGGTTTCTGCATCTTGGGCAGCATTATCCTTTAGCGTGGGGGCTGTGAAACTTACCACCTCTGTCTTAAATAAGGTGAAGTTTGCTTTAAAAAAGTTTTTTACTGTGGTTTCCTTAGTTCAGGGTGGTGGTGGGGTGTGGACATGCAGAGTGATTAGTTTATGGTCTGATCTAACCAGTGATGGGTTAACCTCCAGTGTGGAACACCTGTCATCCATGTTGGTGATGACCAGGTCCAATATGTTTGCACCTCTGGTAGGGGTGTTTACCAGCTGATCCAGGGCATTTGAGTTGATGAATTCCAGGAAGCGCTGGGCCTGGGAATTTGTACTTGAGTAGTTTTCTCAGTGAATGGTAGGGTAATTGAAATCGGCCAATATCAGGGTGTTCGGTAGGACCTTCATGTTTTCCAGTGTCTCCAGAAAGGTGGAGTGGTGGTCCTGGGTCATGGAGAGTGATCTGTAGCAGGCCACAATTTGCATTACAGATTTGCCCAATGTTAGTTGCACATGGATGATCTCAGAGGTATCAAGCTGCGCCACTAACCTGAAGGTGTAGGTATCCTTGATGAATATGGATACGCCCCCTCCTTTTGTGTTTCGGTCTGTGTTCTGTGGCTGAAATGTGTGGTATGAGTTGTAGCCCGGTAGTGCTGGGGTGTTCTGGAGCCTTGAACCAGGTTTCGGTTACTGCACAGATGTCGACGTTCTCCATACTGAAGAGTGCTTCGAGTGCTTGCATTTTGAGATTTAAACTCCTGGCGTTGAGTAGCATAACCCTCAGTTTTTTGTTAATTATACTGTTTACGGAGGTGGGTTTGACTTTTGAGCCTTGCCTAAAAATGGCACTATGGGGGCAGCAAGAGCCTTGGCCAGTATTCGAAAGTCTAGGGGTGACAGGTGCAAGCCATCTCTTGCAAAGCAACGCAGCTTGTCGAGCATGTTGTCCCAGGCTGACAGACACTGGATCCCCTCTGAATGACACCAGAAGCTTAGCTAATTGTTGAAATTGATAATTTTTTCTTTATACTGAGGTATCATTCTTGATGAGAGCAGGATGCTACTCAGGGTCAGGGTCATACCTGCCTGGGCTACATGATCAGAGAGCTCTTCCATGTCTCTTTTCATGTAGTCCAGGGAGGTACATCTCAGGTCATTCACACCAACATGAAAAATGACAGAGTCATATTTGTACTTGTTCTGGAGTGACCTGAGTGCTTGTGTTATGTGGCAGATCCTGGAACCCGACAGGCAGCTAATAGTAACCTTCTGCTTGTCCAGCCTAGTGAGTGGGACGTCAGTGTGCCTGACTATAGAGTTACCTATTACTAGTGTGTTAGGTATGTTATTTCACCTTAAGGGCTGTGATTGTGCGGCACACTGATTTCGTGTTTTATGTGTTGTCTGGTTTGTGATGGGAAGTGCAGGTTGTTTGGGTGTCTGCTTTGGAGGTCTCTGATGCTTTTGCAGGTTTTTATTTAGAGCCTCCGAGTATAATTTTGTGTATTTATGTGTATTTTTTGCCAGTGCTGTTTTAACAAGCTTAGCTTGGTTAATAATAGGTTAAAAAAGACCTTTCATTTCCTTGTCCCCTGCCTATATCACTGGTGTCCAAGCATCTACTTCTGATCTCTGACATCTGGTCAGAGATTATTGCTTTTTGGGATTTTCTAGATCAAAGCCATTTGTACATTAATACTAAAATATATAATGTAGGAGCATGAAAGCAATCTGCACTCTGGCCCTAAGTAAAACTGGAGCATGTATGGGCAGAGTGAATTTGAAAATCAAATACAGCTTTTAATTAAAGGTTTTGTTATGAACTATTATTATTTGTAGTGGCAGTTATACCAGTTTTAGGTGAGTAAATGTTATCATGAAAAATGTTTGAATGTATCCAAAAATTAGAGAAGTAAAATATATGTACCCCTGTTTACTGCACCAAAGGCATCTGATAGGATCTCTTCAACATCTTTTAATTAAATAGTATTACTCAGATATATAAAATTTTTGTAGGGCTTTTTACTCTGCATTCAAGGTTTTAAACTTCATAATTAAAACTCGAGTTGCTAGACTATTACCAGTTCTTAAGCTTAGATTGGTTAATAGTCATTCACTCACTGACTATCCTATTTAATCTTTCTTCTGCTTTGGCCTTTGAGGAAGACATTAAATTAATCTGATCAGACATCCGCTTACTTTGTTTAGTGCAGCTTGTGGGGTGACTAATGAAAATAAAAGTTTATACTCTTGATGGGGGTAAACTAAAGAAAACACACACACACACACACACACACACACACACACATATATATATATATATATATATATATATATATATATATATATATATATATATATATATATATATATATATATCTGTATGTATAATATTACCAGAGAAAGAAAAGATGCTACAGTCATCCCTGTCTGAACGATTCTGTTCAGCATGACTACCATTTTGAAAAGCTAACAAAATGAAGGTGTGCATTGCTATGTGTGTGAACTCAAATGATACAGCTGACATCTTCATGTTATACAAGACACTGGTGAGGCCTCATTTGGAATATATTGTTCAGTTATAGAGGACATGTCATGACAGGAATACCGAACTTGTTAGCAATGTGCAGTGAATTTAGAAAATGGCAAGGAAACTGGAAGTTTGGAGGGTACAAAATAATAAGACTAATAATGAGCACACAGAAGGAGTCAAGGGAAAGGACAACGTAATGTGTATCTACTAAACCATGAAGGATTAGCTAGGGCGTGTAGGACTGATGAGAAAGTGCAGAGAAAGTTGAGAGCACAGGTAGCCCTTGAAGGAAAAGATGGCTGAGAATGAAAAGATGTGGCTAACTGCAACATTTAGGTGGAGATGAAACTGTTTTCTATCAGCACCATTAAATATTCAGATGACTGTAAATACGAATGGTTTGTAATGCTAATTCGATCACTCCCCATTAGCCAATCTTTCTTCTTTAGAAGGTGTGGCATTTGTCACTGCTCAGTGTATTAAGTTAAATAACTATCTGATTCAAGTTACATATAAAGATGATAAAACAGTATTATTTTCTGAATCACCAGTTCAAAAGCTTTATGGAACTTCAAACAGATTGTTTTACCACTTTCCGGTGGACCATTTTAGCTACCTAATTAAAGAAGTTGCTTTAAGTTAGCTGACATAACTTGCTGCTGGTGAAGCCCTAACATTTCCATTCCTAGGCTCAATAGTCTCAAAGAATTCTACACTGAAATCTTTAACAAGTACCACTCTACTGCTAAAATGTGACTTACACATCTACGACTACTAACTGCCTCTATTGGTACTTTTGTTTACAGATATTGCATCTTTTCCCCTTTGGTTCTCAGCAACCAATGTTTTATCCAGTTTGAAGAAATGAGCAAACAATGAATCTACTAAAACCTTTTACTATGCTGCCTAAATATTTACATATGCATACCATCAGGACCTGTTCATTTATTGTGCTGTTTAATATGTTTGATTTTTTTTTTTATTCGGGCTTTTTAATGACCACAAAACTCAGCCTAGCTTACAATGTCCCTACCTACACTCTTTCCTGTGTTCCCATTTTAGCACCCCATTTCACCCTATGGTTTCCCCTTCACTTTGCAGGACAGATTATAATTACTGGCTAACCAACTTATTAAGGCCATAGTAGGGCAAGACAGTTGTCATTAAATGTCATGAGTTTTTTGAGGCCTTACTTCAATAGACTTCACTGCAAAAATGCATACAACACCTGTACTTTATATGTGCATATGTGTTTCCTTGCACAGACATTGCCCACATACTTGCCAGAACCCACCATACTGCATCCCTATGGAGAGCCCCTGGCCTCTTTATGTGTTCAGTTATTTTGTGTGGAGTACCACAAAGTTTCACCACAAGATGAGGTAGCAAGCCTTAGACAGTTCAAAACCACTTCCCTTTTCTGATTCCTATAATACCCGTCTTCCTATATAAACATGGGTTGTAGTCATCAGAATGGGAAATGAAACCACTACTTTTGTTATTTGGTTTAGAAACCCATTTCTGTTGTACTTTAAAGACTTTTACTTGGCAACTCTCATTTTGAGTAGATGTGATTCCTTAATTTGTGCTTCAGCAGTAAATACAGAATAAAAAAGAATGAGGCTTTCCCCCTATCTCCTTCAACATGTTTCTCTTTTAGAACCTTTTGGTTCTTGCATTGTTTTTCTTTTTTCACATATATGTATGAAAACATAGTCAACATTCAGTAAAACATTTAGTCTTTTGTTTTGCTTCTTCAATGCTCTCAGTCCCCTGATTGTTTGGTTGTGACCTCCTTTCAGTTATTATTGTATGATTCTCTGTCATACTGCATTATAATCTGTTTGTAGGTCACAGAGTGAAGGCTTTTTGCTTTGCAGTTTTCTTCGTCTTCCGTGGAAGGATGCATTTTAATTTACTTCCTCTGTTTTTAATTTGTTTGAATAAAAGTTAATTGATTGAAATGCATCTCTTTTTTAGATTCTCACTATGTTTCCGTACTTTTTAAACGTAATTTATTTATTTATTTTTATTATATAGTCCCACTTTATTTTAACTTTACTTTGATTCAGTTTTCTTAATAAACTGCAGAATACAGTGACTTTTATATAGTGGATGTCCCTCCATCTCAGGTTGTTCTCTTCTGTCCACAAGGACAAGTAACAAAATCAATCATCATTTTTAGTAAGTTCTAGAAGTGGTTGTTTCACATCTGCCCATCACAGAACAAGTAACATGCTCCTAGATGGCACAGCTCCAGGAATACTCACTTGATATCTGACATTAACATCAGCTATGAGAGACCCTTACCTGACTTTTGTATGCTTGAAAACTGCAATGAAAAGCTTCTTAGAACATATCTCATCTTCCAGTTGCTGTTGTTAGACAAAAGGTTTATACATGTCCTTGAAATATTTAGTCTTGTTTGCTTTACAATTCTCTTATCTGTCCCTTGTTTACCTTCTCTGTTTCTCTTGTATAAAAGAGAAGATATTCCCTGGTCTCATTTGCAAATGGGACAACTCTGCTGAGCCCTGTGTGATGGCCTGATCAACAAACTAATAACTAAATGGATCAAAATACACATATGCAATTACATCAGTATAGCTATACCAGATTTCAGTAAATACTGGAACAGCTATTTGTTCTCCTTATTATGACTTTTGCAGCTATAATTTTATTTCTTTGGCTGCACACCATGACATATGTCATTTTCTACACTTGTTTCTTTTTTCTTTCTTATGGTAATTTGCAGTATGTGTTTGTTTTGCCTGACTATTAATTTTTATTTTAATTCCCGTTAGATCTGTGTACATTTTTCTCCCTCATGACTCTTTTAATGGCCTCCTTTAACTTGCTGTACCTATTACATTTTATATTAATTGCAACTGACCCTCGAGGTTAATGTTTTATAATGCTCCATTTCAACCACCAGAAATATACATAATTTTCAACAATGCATGCAAAGCTTTCGTAATCAATTAAATTATACATTTGGCAGATATAAACCAAGTTTATTGTAATGAGACGTGTCCTTCGGGGTAGATTCCATCTCTAAGTAATTTACAGACTCTCTAAGGTCCATTAGGTCACCTTCACTAAAATTTACCAAGCTTGTAGGTCTCATGGGCTATTTCACAGCCCAATAATATTCCTTTATTCTTAAAATACTGTTTACCTTATTAACTATGATTAATTCCTGAAAAGATTCTGATAACTCGGTCACTTCTTATTGCTTCAATAGCAATTCTAATTATCCTTTCTGTATCCCATGAGCAGAATTATCCAATTTTACTTTATTTTCATAAACTGTCATTCTTTTAATTTATTCTCTGTCAGCTGTTGTGTCTCCCACTAGAAGAATCTTCTCTTTTGTCTGAAAAGGTTCCAGATTTTGTACAAATCTGCTGTTATGACATTTCCTTGGACATTTCTTCTCCTCTGGCTCTGTTGTAGGGTCTCCCATGTCTCACATTAAAAAAGTTATTTAAATCCTCTTGATGTGGATGCATTTTATGTCATCTTATCACAAAGAGTATGACACACTTGATGGCTCCTTTACTAGAATGTTTTATACTCCTTAAAGTGCTAGTTGTCATCTAAAATATAAAAGAGAAATTCAGTGATCTTACTTTAATATTAAACCTTAATGATTCGTATAGAAAGGGCGGCCACGGTGGTGCAGCAGTTAGCGTTGTTGCCTCACAGCAAGAGGTTCTCTGGTTCGATTCTCGGCTGGGGTGCCCTCTGTGCGGAGTCTGCATGTCCTCCCTGTGGTCACCTGGGTTTCCTCCGGGTGCTCCTGTTTCCTCCCACATCCCAAAGACATGCAGTAGGGGGATTGAACACTCTAAACTGACCCTAGGTGTGAGTGTGTGTGTGTGTGTGTGTGTGTGTGTGTGTGTGTGTGTGTGTGTGTGTGTTTGTGTGTGTGTGTGTATGCCTTCTGTGGAAGGTTGGGCGCTGGACTGGCAACTCAACACCGTAAAACTCCACTGCCAATCATGAGCAGACAGATGATCCGCTGTAGCAACCCCTAACTGGGAAAAGCCGAAAGAAGAAGAAGAATGATTCATATAGAAACCATAATTGAAACACTGCGTTATGTTTTATTAAATGTAATAGTTCTGAACATATTTATTTATTTGTATTGTTGTTGACTGAGTTTCCTCTAGTCCTTTTGCAGATTTGAATTGTGGTAACTTTTGGTTTCTGTTTCATTTTCAGTTGATGAAAACACTAAAAATGTAAGTTACTAATCCTTTCAGGGCTGGAAAAGTACACGGAACGAGGAATTGATTGTACTGAGATCAGATGACCTCAGCTGATGTCTATATGGTGTATGATAAACATTGAAGGAGATTACTGTTATAAGCTGTTTGTTATGAGGGCATTCTGGGAAATGATCTCCTTTATATATAATCATCATAATCATCTTAAACAATATATTACTATTGTAGTCTTTTTTTTCAATTGCTTTACTACACTGGAGATCCAAATGTTCAGGGTCCTGGGTGAAGAAACAATTCACAAATTTAATTTAGATAGATACCAACCAACATTTCTGTCAGAATCGCAGCTCAATATCCAGAATATTTTCATGAGAGCTACTATGTGTCACCTATCATATTCTGTCTTCCCTATCATGTTTATTATGGGTGGTATCTGGTAATTCTGTTTCAGCTAGGAGCACATTCTTTTAATATAACTTAAACTGAACAAATCTTTAAGCTATCAAAATAAATAACATCTGACTGCCATCTCAATGTGATCTTAATAATTTAATTATTTATTTTTGGAAACATGGTAGAAGCATTAGACATGGTTAATCCTCTCCTGGAATGAAATGAACCACTTAAGATGTGAAACGTCAGTTGAGGACCTAGTGGGAGGAACAGTGTGACATGCTAACTTCCATAAAGAATAAGAAGACATAAATGCAAAAAAATAATTATTGGATGCTGCAAGGTGCATCGTTACATAAAGGCTTTGATGACAATCTTGATAACAACAAATTTTGCTATGAATTGCATCGTCAACTGATATTTTATTTAAGTATTACTTGCATGAGATCCATTAGGCTTAAATGCCACTTTTCAAATGTGACAAGATCCAGAACTGGCATCCTCCTCTGAATTGTACATAATTCAAACAGAAAGTGAAGGACTCAGTCCAAGTACAAAGGATGAAACATGCTAACACATCAGTGCCTTAAGCATCTGTGCTACAGTTCCAGTATTCTAGTAAATCAAGTTAGCAATGTTAATCCCTTCAAGTATAAAGTGTATGGTACATACAGTCAGTTTGTAACACATGCATATCAGTCATAGGTAGAAGCCATAATGTATAAAAATGCTAAAATATCTTTTTTTTTTATTCCACTTGAGCCCCATCAGCCTACTGTTGGCTCTGCGGTTGAGCCTCACACATCCCCTTCCCTCTCCTCAGGTGGTCCTATAGTTCCTTACTGACAATCCCTGTCATACATGGGGATTAGTGGGAGGGCAGCAAGGGCAATTATGTAGTGGTAGCTGGTCAGAAACCACTCCCACTAGGAGGAGGAGTCACATGCAGTGACATCAGAGACATTGTATCACTCCCCAGAGGGTACTGCTGGCCTCCACCAGAGGTTGTGTACGAAGTTAATCCTTTCTTGTCCAATACTAAGGATATGAGAATGAGACATTAGTCTCTTCATCATGTCCCTCACCCTCCCAGCTGGCTCTAACTGCTGCCTCAGACCATTGTTGAATCAGGAGCTGGATACCTTGCCTCTGTGCCACTGGGCTGAAAATAGCAATGCTTAAATATCTGCAATACAATAAATTCAAAACTGTTTTTACCTAATGAATAAACTTGTTTATGTAGCTAATCAATTTAACAGCAAGTAGGATAAGAAAACTCTCAGCAGTCTATTATTTGTCCTGCATTTCTTCCAAGAGCATCCTTTACATCATATAGATTCATAGGTTCATAGGTGTGTACTAGACTAATGGCCCTGGAGCCTTTACAAGCCTAGCCCATAGGATTACTCTGGCATCGTGACACCCTACCTTAGTTCCCAGTGCCTCTGTTGAGTATAGCCACTGGAGTGATCCCCAGGGTGAATTTTCTATTTCCCATCTACTCATCAAGATTTCTCTTGAAGAGGGCCAGTGAGGTGCTCTGTTTGACATGTATGGGAAGTCTATTCCATAGCATGGGGAGTCTCTGGGTTATGAACCTGTCCCTCCTGCATGCTCTGTTGATTGTGGTAATGAAGTTGAGGTCTCTTGAGCCTGTGGTGTGGAGGGATTGGGATTTCTTTAGCTGTAGCATTCCTAACAGAGTTGGGTCAGACATGGCTTTGTAAGTCAAGCAGAGATTGCCTCTAAGTAGGCGATATGAGACAGAGAACATTTGGAATTTTTTGAGTCTGTCCATATAAGACAAGTGTTTAAGGCCTAGGATCCTCTTTGTGAGGTATTTTTCTGGCCTCTCCAGTTGTCGCAGGTGTCTGGTGAGGTACATGCCAAATGGGGCATTGTACTCAATGATTGGCCTAATGAGGGAAGAGTAGAGGGAGACAATGACCACTTTCTTCCAGGATGCAAAACCCACAGTAATGAGATGTGCCACACAGAAGGACTTTCTGACCACAGTGGCACTGTGGTGGTCAAAAGAGAGGTTGCTGTCAGCCTGTGCCCAGATGTCTTATAAGGCCTT
The DNA here is from genome assembly GCF_019279795.1 of Protopterus annectens. Classification (NCBI taxonomy): domain Eukaryota; kingdom Metazoa; phylum Chordata; order Ceratodontiformes; family Protopteridae; genus Protopterus; species Protopterus annectens. Next base: position 1,372,906,213 of record NC_056725.1, on the reverse strand, counting down.
CTGTCTTCAGTGGACAACCATCAATGTGGTAATTCATGGGAACTGGGTTTTTCCCAAAGGGGATGATGACACATTTTTTGACATTGAGCTTAAGGCCATGGTTCTGACACTAGTTGTTGGTTTCAGTGAGGCCTTTCTGTAGGATGTCAACATCACTTGGGGAGTTAATAATAGCTCCCAACTTGCAATAGTCCCCGAACTTTGTCAGTCAGAGTCCCTACATGTTGGCCCGGACTTTAGAGAAGTAGATACCAAACAGGAGAGGATCCAGGACCGGACCCTGTGGGATTCCACTCATGAATGGTTGGCAGTCTGACTTGGAGTCAGCTACTTTCACACTGTGGGTTCTATCTGTGAGCCAGTTTGCAACCCACCTAGTGATATAGGGGTAGTTGCCTAGCTTAGTGAGTTTTTCTATGATTCCTGAGTGGGGAATGGTATCAAAGGTCTTGGGCAGATCAAGGTAGGCTGTATGAACCACCTTGCTGTCATCCACAGCTCTGGTGACTGACTCAAAGAAGTCAACCAGATTGAGCAGGCATGATCTACCCTTCACAAAACCAAACTGTGTGGGATCCAGAGTTTTGAGATTCCCTATATCCTAGTTTATCAGGTCCATGATGACGCTTTTCATAGCTTTGCATATCAGACTCATTAGGCTAATGGGGTGATAGTTCCCAGGGTCTGTAGTCGCTCCTCCTTTGTGGAGGGGGAAGACTGTAGCAGTGCACCATTAGGTAGGGACAAAGCCTGAGGTGAGGCTGTGATTGAACAGGACACACAGGTGAGGTGCCAGTTCACTCTGTAGTTCATATAGAACACAGCCAGGGATATTGTCAGGTCCCACAGAAGCTGTATTCTTGGCCTTGGACAGTGCTGTTTTAACCTGTGCAGCAGTAATTCTGGGTGCCTGGCAATCTACTAGTATTGTGATTGTCCCTTTGGGGAGGAGAGGGGTAAAGCTGTCACTGAATCTGTCGGCTAGTATATTGGCAATATCAGTTGGCTCAGTATAGGAAGTACCATTATGCAGTAACTCAGAGCAAATCTGGGTATTGCCGTGGAGACTCTTTACATAACTATAGAAGGCCTTGTGGTTGTCTTTACTATCTGCTGCAATTCTGTTTTCATAGCTAGCTTTAGAGGATTTGATGAGGGATCTTAACTTTTGGTTGAGGCTGATAAGGGGAGTTTTTCCAGTCTTGGGACTTCACCTTATTCTGCATCAGTTTCCTCTTTCTGCTGTAGAATTTGTTTATGGCAGGGGCCCACCAGATTGTCTTCCTTTTTTTGGAGGAGAGCGTCTTGGTTCTATTGGGTATGGTGAGATCCATGCATTTGTGTACATGTTCGTACAGTGCACTGGTGTATGATTTGGCGGTCATGCAACTATTCTCCATTTGCATGGGTGCCGTGAAGTTAGCCACCTCTGTATTTAGGAGCCCAGAGTTAGCTTTGGAGAAGTTTTTCATGGTGGTTATCTTTGTGGGGGTTGGAGGGCTGGGGGTGGGTGGGAGGGATGTGGATTTCCAAGGTGTTTAGATTGTGGTCAGCTCTAACCAGGGAGGAGTTGACTACTGGTGTAGAGCAATGGTCGCCCATGTTAGTAATGACCAGGTCAAGGATGTTGCTACTTCTAGTGGGGGTAAGAGTGAGCTGGTCCTGGAAACATTTGGAAAGTGTATTGATGCATGAATAGTTTTCCCAGTTAATGTAGGTGTAGTTTAAGTCACCCAGTATGAGAGTGTTAGGTTGGACCCTAATATTCTCCAGGGTGGAGTGTGAGTCTTGGGTCATGGTTGGGGACCTATAGCAGGCTACGACCTGAATCACTGTCTTATCCAATGTTAGTAGTCTTTACTTTTTTAATTTAATTCTATTCTTTGCTGAATGGCTAAGCCTACTGGACACAAATGTCCATTTTCAGGGTGACAAGCATTGTCTGTTTAAGTGACTTGCTCAGAGGCACATATTAGGCAAATGGGAGTGGAAGGAATCAAAGCTATGCGTCATTTTCATGAGCATTGTCCCTTGTGCTGTCAGACAGTATTCATGACACATTTGCTGTGTTTATAAAACACACACGCATTCACACACACACACGCATGCACGCACACACACACACACATACATATATATATATATATATATATATATATATATATATATATATATATATATATATATATATATATATTATGAAGGTAGAAAACTCAAAAGAGAGAATCAGAAATGGCAGAACAAAAAAAAAAAAAACAAAAACCTGAATGACTCATAACAGAGAATCATAAAATAATGAATACTTCTGTCCATCTAAAAAAATCTCTATATTAATGCAAATCCCGGCTAGAAAGTCAAGATCAAGTGTCATCTTGGTAGTGATACTGTTAAGGAAAGGGTTTTAGTAATGTGGTATGTGGGGTTAGGATTAGGAGTAATAGAGTTAGGGTTACAGTTAGGGTTTGCACACATGAATAAGGTGTGCAGGAAGGCTTTTTGTCTGTGTAGCCAATGTAAAGTGGTATGGTCATTTACAAATTCTCTGCCTAATAAATAATATTTTAGGGTTGCAGACGTCGATTTTGTTACAAGGCATTCCTTTTGAATAGCTAAATGTCTCTCAGATTTACTGGGTTTTCAGCTGATATAATATATGGGATGTTCATCACTATCTATAACATCAGATAAGACTGCATCCACATCTACCTGAAAGACATCTATGCAGACCAAGAATTGGAAAAATCTGGTACTATTAGAACTGGATATGAATACAGCATCACAACATATCTCATGGCTTTTTAAAGGCATACTCTGCTTCAGATATCCATTTAACTTTCAAGGGAGCTTTAGCCTTGATCAAGTCTAGTAGGGTCAAGCAGAAGTAGCAAAACTAGAAGTAACTTTTTTACAGCTAGCTAGTCCTAAACAAGTCTGTGGGCCAGTTTTGCATGGCATCAGCCTTTTCAGTCTTCTAGGCTATGACATAACCCAAGTAGCAGGCTTCTGCTTTGCTTAACTTGCACCTAGCTGGGTTTGCAACCAATCAAACTTGATAAAGGGAATTTAAAACAGTTTGGACTTTATGGAAATCAGTTTCTCGCCCCTTTGAAAAAAACTACAACATCATGTGTTTTGGTTGCTGTATAGCTGGTATGAGGTCTAAGTATACCGCTCAACTTATTCACTTAAACATCTGAACAAAGGCTCAGGAAAAATAGGTAAAGCTGGCTAAAAATCTAGACACTGAATTAACATAAAGTTACATTTATGCATTTATAGTAATGCAACCCCTTCCAATTCCAGGTGGACTGTGTGGGCCTTTCCAGTCAGAAACGCAAATTTAAAGAACTGAACATGACCAAACGATATGCACAACCCTTCATCCAGTACTGTTCAACAGCATTAAACTACCTAACAGACTCTTTTCCACACTTCCACTATAGCAAAGTACTATCCTTTTTCATTTAGACAGATCGGTTTTCTTTTAAAGGCAAAAGAAAGAGTGAGATGGGTGCAGGCAGCATGCATAACATACATTCACTCTGCACTACAGCATAATGTATGGACTTCTGATCTGCAGTACAGGGCCTAAATCAGCATAATTTGACCATCATCTATTGCCGTTATAGAACTTGCTCTAGTCCTATACATGATCTATCATATTAAATTCTTCACTAGCAATGCTTACTATCTAGCTAATTCCATTTAACCCCCCTGGACTCTAATGAGCAGGACAAACTGATATATTGCTGTTTGAGAGAATAAAGAGATATTTCATACATTATTCAGAGTCAAGCAGGAGAAGAGAATTTATGTGTTTGATACCAAGGATATGGGATATAGTCTTACTGTAACAGTGAGAGAATATTCTATTTCCTCCGCAGATTCATAAATGTGTTTTTGGGTAGGGTGAGATCTCTGAGTTGTGTTGGCTCATACATTTCATTACCAGAACTCCAGCTGTTGGCATGGCAGCTTCTTACTAGATGTGACCATGATTACTCTGAAACACAGCCAAATTAAAAAAATGACTTTTATGAGAATATAGCACATGCTGTTCCTCCCAATGCAAACTGTGACAACTCCTTAAACCAGCAAGGTTAATGACATGTAAATATGTCAACAAATCATTTAAACAATTATTTGACAATTAGCTCATCTGGATAATCAAGAAGGCAAGCTGACTGTTGTCCTTGTAATTATGGATTTAATTGCAATGACGTTTATCACTTGCATACTATTTTTGCCCGGATGAGATTGGTATAATGCTTAAGGTGTTTACTCCACAGACAAAAAGTGCAGGATTTGATTCTCACTCTTTATAGAAATTAGCTAAGATTAAAATGGCCCACAAGGACAGTCACCCTAGTACTGGTGGGAGGGTGACATAATAGTTAAAGTATTAACCTCACAGATGCAAGGTACAGGGTTTGATACTGCCCTCTGGTTATTGGCTAGGCTTGTAATAATCTGCAGACAAATATTTACTTATGACCATATAAATGTATGCCAAATAAATTAATCTACTAAACAGTTCATAACATAATCTAGAGGCAGGCACAAATCAGGGCTATTTTTCCCTCCGAGCCCTGAACTTATAGGTTTAGAGATGATACTGATGTTGTTTGCTATCATTGCTTGTTTGACCATGTCATGTATAAGCTCCTCGATTAGTTAAATGAAACAGAGATCACAAAGCATGCAGTTACAGCAAGTATTGGTACCTACATGCAGCAGGCAGTAGTAACCTCCAGGTTCACTGTGCATAATATACATACAGTAAAGAAAACAGCTGCAAGTTCCCTGTCCTCCCCGAGTCCGATGCCGTACTTGTTTATAAGACATTGACATCTCCCCTACTTTGACTTCAGGCATGCTCTGGGACCTTAGCTTCTTCTACAAACATTCTTACTACAGAACGGGTTCTGTTGTGTCTTCTGTGCTTTTCCTCATGTTCTTCACTGTAGACATTATAGTTCTTAACCTATCCTGCAAGTCTGACAGTCTTCTATGACATTTAAAGGGGGTATTTTCCTTCTCCCAGGTTTCATTTGTCATATCTGAAAAGCATTGTAGATGCCTGGTCTACAACAGTTCAGTGTGAATCCAATTGTGGCTTGAGGTACTCCTCTTTCAACAAAGTGAAGCTATGAAAGGGAGCTTGCCCCAATTTCTTCCATGTTCTATAACACAGACCAAATTTTTTAAATTACTCAGCTATCTCATCTGTTTGAAAATGTTACATAGAAATGCTTACCTGTTCCATTTTAAGAACATGACAAAGAACATACATTAGACTGGACAAGAATGGTATGCCTTTATCCTAGATGGAAAGCAGTAGTAGTTATTTTTCTATGGACTAATCATTGACTCTTCACAGGGATACTGCCGTAGGAAGTTTTGTTGCATAATCAATAATTACCGTGGCATACTGATTTTACAGGTGGACCCACAGTGCTAAGTTAAAAGGTATCAAAGGTTCTTAAACCTCAGGTTGGGTGCTGTCCTTTAGCATTCTTGGCAAGCTGCACAAAAAAATTCTATGACTTTCATAATACTAGTCCAATAAAATCTATCTGTTCATAAAGGACCTCTAAAATATGACTATGTGTTAACTGTCCAATAAAATCTATCTGTTCATAAAGGACCTCTAAAATATGACTATGTGTTAACTTTATCACAAGTGTTCTAAAATGCTTTGGAACAAACTTCTTCAGTTTCTGATATCTGTCTTTAGTTGCCCTGTAGAGCAAATAATTTCTCAGTTCAAAGTATTGATATAAAATAAGGCTGTTTTGTTCTTCCAGTTTCCTATCCGTTCTAGCTGTGTTCTTTCTAGCACTACATTGTGTATTGTTTTCCCAGCGGAATGAAATTGGCATAACTTGTTTGCAGGTTATCCAAGCCAGCATTATTTTTATCAGTTTTCTGATGGAATTGAAAGCCATGATCTCTTCTACAGATACATATACCAATTTTTCCCATTCATCTAATTCAGCCTCTAAAAAGGCAACTCTCAAAAATAGATTTCTTCTATGACAGGTTCTTTTCTTCTATAACAGGTTCTAGCAATTTCCATTTCTCTTTTTCAGTATTTTTATTTTCTTTATGCTTATGAGCCCTGGTTGTATTTCAGACTTGCTTCTGGTTGGTAAAGCAAGGAAAAGTTAGACTCTTTTCAAGTTCCCCATTCCCTTTTTTTTCAATAGCAGAGTCATCTGTTTCTTCTTCACTTTCTACACTTTCTTCCTTTGGTGTACTCTTAACTATAGATCTTTCCCTGTCAGTTTTCAAATTGGCCTAGTTTGCTGTTATAAAAACATAAATCTTTTGGAGGCTTGCCTTCTCTGTTAGTCTACACATTGATTTTCTTTATTATTTTAACCATTGGAGTCTTTTTAATGTATATCAAGTACAACGCCCCTTTTGGTATGTACCTCACAAGACATCTACAACAACTGGAAAGGCCGCAAAAATACCTCACAAAGAGGATTACTGGCCTCAAACAGATGCCTTACGCAGACCGTCTCAAACAACTCCAGCTTTACTCCATCGCATATCGCCTACTCAAAGGCGATCTCTGCCTAACATACAAAGTTATGTCAAACCCAGAGCTGTTGGACATGCTCCACTTAAAGAAATGCCAATCACTCCAAGCTACACGCTCTAGGGACCTAAACCTTGTCACCACAATAAGCAGAACATGCTGGAGGGATAGAAAAATCTTGATGATTGGATGGGTAATAGGAAATTCACCCTGGGGATCACTTCTGTGGTTCTGCTTGACAGGGGAACAGGAAAATAATTTTCTTGGGTGGCGAAAGCCAGGGTACCTTTTTGCCTAGGCTTGTACAGGCCCTAGGGCCAATAGCCTAGTACCTACCTATGAACCTATGAACCTATATGTGTTTCACATAGTAAAGTAATACAAATAATATATACACAAGAGATAAAAAACATCAAAAAAAATTATATCCAACTGAATGCAACAAAACCAAAATAACATATTTATAAAGACAACACTCATAAAAAATGCCTAAATGTATTGATTCTCTTTCCTTCTAACCCGCGAGTCTATCCCCTTTCATTCCATTTCAACTATAAAACCTGTATTGTTACATACAACCTGCCCATCTCTCAATCCTGTATAAGATACCTTCTTTTCACCCTCTCCCAACTTCTTTTTACCTTATTCTTAGCCTCTCTAGCCATCTGTGTCACCAGTACTCTATGATACATTTCAGTGTTATTTAACCCCCATTACATCTTACCATTCAATCTAGCCTCTGCAACCATTTGATATGATATTTAAAACCCAACCTGCTATAATTAAAATCTGCACTTTCTCTTTCTATCTCTCCACCCTTCTCTGTAATCCCCCCATACCCAATAAGATGTTAACCTTAGGTATAGTCTTTTCAAAAATAACTTCCCACTCCTCTATAGCCCTACTCCAAACCTCTTGTACCTTTTGGCATTCCCAGAACATACAGATATTACCTGGTTTTATATGTCCCATAAAACCACCTCATATATTGATCCTACACCACTGGGACTGAATGGAGTCTATATAAACTTTATCTCATTCCTTCTTAGAAAAAGCTACACCCTCTTCAGTCCTTACTTTTTTCTAAGATGCTATAAAAATCCAATATACATATCAGTTGTATAATCAGTATAACATAAATACTTCCACACCACAGTTTATTCTGTGAAAGGGTGGGAGTTTCATATCTCTAAAATGTATTGTTTCATCCTGAACAGAATGCTTCATCCCTAATTCCATAAACATGTCTTAATTGCCACCTGCAACTGCCTAAAACATAACGATTCACATTCCTCTAACAAACATTTTACCTTACTGTCAGACCAACACTGAAGTCTTTTGGGCCCCTTCATCCTCCTCCTTAGAACAGAACATGTCCAAAACCATCAGAATCCCTTTTCCCCTTCAGCTTGACCAGCTAACTTTCTGTCCTGGGCCCTTATGAAAAAAGTATTCCAAATTTATTTTTCTAAAACTTGCCTGGGAAGTAGCTTTCCACAAATGCATAAATAATTTGCAATTATTTTTCTAACATGACATTCCTAATCTGCTTCTGTCTGTATTCTAACTAGCTGTCCTAAAACAGAAAATGCTATTGTGGCCTCCATGTATAGTCCAAAATCAGGCATATACCATCTTCCCTACCACATAGATAATATTAATCTTTCCTTACTAGTTCTATGACATATATTATTCCAAACAAAATGATCTTATGTAATTTGTATCTTGCACACCCATTGATCCCCCTCAACAAAAGATGTCTAAAGTGATACAATGCATATGGTAGTGTTATTGTCACTTGAATCACATTAATTCTCCCAGAGTACCCATCATTGATGAGCAGCAGCTACCCTTCCTAGTTGTTTTGAATAGTTTGCCCCACTGTACTCCAAACTTTAATCCCTAGGTACTCAACTCTCTCTTTTTTACCAATAAAAAATGTCCCCCAATCTTCTCCTTTGCATCTCATACTCTTTTCTGTACAGTTTTACCATAATTACATTCCAACCCATATGATGACTTAAAAATCTGAAATATCCTCCAAACCTCATCTTCACCAAATCCAGCCTATCTGTGGCAAACTCACAGTCATCTGCACAAAAATCTAACCATAGTAAAAAACTATCTGGAATCCTTAACAAAGCTCTGATTGCCTATGTGAACAGCTCTGTAAAAGTTAAAAGTAGACTTGGGGTAAAGGGCAGCCCTGCCTTGTCCATCTTTCTGCTGACACTTCCTTAGTTAACTCATCATTTACTATAACTGCAGTTTAGGGGAGTGACATAATACCTTTATTTAAAACAAGAACCTTTGGGCCCAGTCACACTTCTTCCAAAACATTGAACACAAAGGACCATTCTACCATATCAAAGCCTTTCTGACGATCAGAAAATATAAACCCTGTCTGTTCTCAGTCCACCACTTCAGCTCACAAAGCAAATTCATTAACTTTCTATCACAGTTTTTCCTTTAATAAAATCTTCTTACCTTTCAACAAACAAATTCAGAAGGCTACCCTCCAGTCTTTTGATTAAAACTATTGCCATAATTTATTTAGCTTTATTAATAAGAGAAATTGGTCGGTTTTCACCCCCCCGGGTCATTGCTGGCTACCTTAGCTCTAGTAAAGAAGGCTGGTAGTATACCATCTATTGGCCTCTCATTAATATTTCACAAAATTCCTTCAAAAAGAGATCCTTCTATCTTTTATAAATTTTTCCCAAAAGCTATCCTTTTCTAATGACTCCCCTTCCTTACATCGCTTCAATCTGAATCTCCCACTCCAATGCTATTTTTCCCCCTCCGTTATTTGTGAGCTCACCCATTCCCTCCACTTACACATATCCTTCCCTTACACAATTCCTTTACCTCTTGTAGACTGATATAATGTACTGTAAAACTGATGGATCACCTCTTTAATAGTACCTGATATCAAAACAAACTTAGATATCCTCTTCCATCAATCTTTCTATCAACAGATCTCTCCTTTTATCCTACAACTTCATTGCCAGATATTTACTGACTTTGTCCCACTGTACCCACCAAATGTCTTCCTCTCAATAATTCCCTTTTCAATAACATCTCACTCATTCTCTGTTAAGGCCTTGCCTTCTTCAGCTAACGTATAGTTTTCTCCATCCTATTTCTTCTTTCCATCTAATTCCACCTGTAAGTGTTTAAGCCAGTACTCTAAATATATAATGTCTTCAGCCTCCCTTCTCAAATAACCCTGTCCCATCTTAATATAATCTCTCCAAGCACACCTTATTGCCCTGCACCATATTTTTGACCTCTCTATCTCTCTCTCTCCCTCTTCAAATTATTCCTCATCATCTCACACACTATATCACAGACAATACTCCTCAACATTTAAGTGATGTGATTCTGAGGAATTAGTACTATGAGTCAGGTGTTTCAGTAAACCACAACACTGCATGAGTTAGCACCAAGTGTGAATGCAATTACTTAGATTGTACTAGGCAGTACACTGCATAACCCAACATGATCATTTACTACAGCCCAGCACAGTAGCTTTCATGTCATGTATCACATCCATTCTGTACTCAGTACAGCTAATCCTACATATTGAAGTGAAGGACACTCTTCAAGGTTTACAGACCACAAGAAAGAGAGTAATTTTATAGACAGTTATCATTTGTCATTGACTTGATGCTATGTCACCAGAATCTTGTACTTCTGATGAGTTCAGCATATAGATCAATGATGAATTGTCAGATCTTACAAGGGACTTCCTCTGTGTTAAGAAGTTATTCAGTTTTTTACATGTTACACTCTACCCATAAACTGGAATATATTCTTGACTTTGGAAATGAGCTCTCCTGTCTTTATTTATTTATGTATGTATTTATTTATTTAACATTTGTTTACTGGGAAAGTCTGACTTGGAAATAGACAATTTTCAGAGGAAGCCCGGGGAGAAATGCTCCAGACGCATGTCTTTGTAACGTGGGAGGAAACCGGAACACCGGGAGGAAAACCACGCGAATGCAGGGAGGACATGCAGACTCCACACAGAAGGCACTCCAGCCAAGAATGGAACTGGAGAATCTTTTGCCGTGAGGTGACAATGCAAACTGCTGCACCACCATGATGCTAGAGCCAGTCTCAGGGTCTGACCACTTCCTGGTCTACATTAGTCTTACGTTCCTAAAGTTTAGTTCCTCCTGATGTTGAACTAATTGAGTGCCATGATCTTTTAAAAGTTACTTCACAGTTATTTTTAGTCTAGAGTCCTTCAGCTTCTTTCAGAAGATAGTATAGGTGTTCTGGATGAGTTCTCTAAGCCTCGCTCCACTGCTGTTGACTGCCTTGCCCCAAGTTCTCTATGCTTTGTCTAGCTCAAGGCACATGACATATGGCCTTATTTTGATATGTGTGGTTTGTGGCAAGAAGGTTGGAGGTTGGAACATTGCTGGAAGTGTGTATGTGTGTGGGTCTTTGGAGTGCAAACATAATCTGGGCAAACATTATGCTGTGTTCCAGACTGTGATCTTTCTTATGAATGCTTCGTATTTGTGCTGAATGACATCAGTAGTAGTCAAATGTTAATATAATCTATTTCTGACTGTGTACAGCTTGTACATCCCCATCAATTTCATTAACAGAAAGACTTTTACATCATATAAGTGTGAGATGGCTGCCAATTTAATCACCGAGGTTTGTTTCTTGCATTTGGCCAGTATCTAGCATTCCTGATTATGATGAATTCCTGTCTATGATTTCCAGTTTATGCCCTCCAGGCTGGTTATGAACAACCTAGATATGCTAATCTGATTATTTATCAGATACTGGTATTACTTTTCAGGGTTGCCATCAAATCTGCCATTTTACTGAAAGAGACTGTTATCTTGGTTCTCAAGAAATGATCTTTGGACTCCAATATTCTTGGTAATGTTCACCCCGTCTGTAATCTTCTTATTTATGATAAGCCTTTCAGTAAGGCTTTCAGTAAGGAGATTTATGTGCAGCTTAATCATATCTTATGGGAAATTGATCAACAGATCATTATTTGTCTGATGTTTTCTGTCTCTAAAGCATTGAGGTTGCCATTGCTGGACTTGTGAATGATCTCTTAATGGTAAATGATCAACACTGTCTATATAAATGTCTTGCCCAGACTCAACTTTGCAAGTAGAAATTCAGGTAATTAATCCTAGAAATACTGGATGAAACTCTCTAACAGCTGCTAGTCCATTGTAGTCGTAAGCCTCTGTGCTAAACTGCCAGACATTTGGCACTGTTGATCATAGGTCTCAACCTCATGGCACAAACAGTCTTGACAAAGCCAAAAATAATGGGGGGGCAAATCTTCAAAAATAGGAACAAAGTTTAAATATTGCTCTTATATACTTGGAAAGTTGCTAGAAAGATGTTGTATTACCATAGATTTTTCTGAAAGATATGATGTCTGAAACTCAAATAACTTTCAATATTCAGTCAATTTAATTCGCACTGATTTGCCACAAAAATCCAGAAAACCTCAAATTTTATGAGGAACAGACCAAATATATAATGCAAACATCTGGACATTCTGAGAAAATCTGGATAGTTGAGAGGTATACTGTTGATTATGATATCCTGACTGAACATTTAATACTTATGGTGCAATCACTTCTGCAGTCTATGACTAGTTTGCATTGTACTTTTTAGTCTGTATCCAGAGGGCACTTTTTAGAGTTAAACTATTCTGAATTTCACACTTTAGAGTGTGGAATGACACTTGGTTTGATTGTGGCCCCATTGTTCCTTACAGCATTTATGTTGTTTTATGGAATCTGATTAAACAGAGGGAGTCTAGCATATCAGTGCTTTGCTGATGAAACACAGCTTTACCTCTCTTTTTCTCAGGATCAAATGGTAGGTGTGCATTCCCTGGCATATCATTTGAAGGCCATCCATCTCTCGCAGTCTGGAAATAGGTTGAAGCTTCATACCTCTCAACTGTACAGATTTTTGCAGAATGTCTAGATTTTTGCCTCATATTTTTGACCTGTTTCTGATAAAATTTGTCTTTTTCTGGCAAATCACTAGGGATCAAAGTTACTAAATAATGACAGATATTTGAGTTTTAGACTTTTATTCATCAGAAAATGCATACTAACACAAATCCCATTATCCCAGTTACTTTCTAAGTGTATAAGAGTAATGTTTAAAATCTGTCCCTATTTTTTGGCCTCAGACGCCAATTATTTTAGGCTTTGTCCAGATTTCTTGCTTTAAGAGGTTGAGAGGTATGAGCTTAACTCTTCAAAGTCTCACTGCATGATTCAATAAACTCCATGTAGGCTGTCAATAAATTCTGAGTAGGTTCCATGATCATGGCCACGATGTGCTCTGGGCAACGCACAATACAAGCCTAAATGAGGTTTCGCTATGTGTTCCAGTAGTGTTTGCCACAATGCCTTGTAGAACAACATGGATAATGAATGTGTGTACAGGAGAGCACCGATGGTTCACCCCATAACTCTCAACCTCTTAGAAAAAGAAATCTGTTCAACACCATTAAATAAAGTGGGGCAAAGGCCAGAAAATATTGCCATAGGGACGTAGTGTCCTTATAAAATTAGAAAGTTGACAGAATAAAAGGTTATGCATTAGCATGAACTTTCTGAAGATTATGAAGTCAGAAACAAAAATGTCTGTCATTATTTAGTGACTTCCATCCCCAATGATTAAACAACATTTTATGAGGAGCAGCACAAAACTTTCAGCCAAAACCCTAGAAAATGTATACGTTGGCTTTTCTCCTTTTTTTTTTTTGCCATGTTTGCATGATGCACCATGTCATTTGCCTATGCTTACCTCCTTTGTGCAATGGGACCACCCATGTATCAGATGGGTCTATATTGTATTATCGACAGCTTAGATTGTAGAATGCTTAAACATTGACACCTAAGCGTCAAAAGCTTACAATAGCGAATGGCCACATAATGGAATTCTTTCCTCAGGAAAGAATTTGTGTGGCCGTTATCAGGGATTTGCCCTTTCCCCAATGTAGTGCGATCTTGGTGTTGGTATATTTAGTTAGAGAGGTGTGAGAGGCTAAGCCCCCCACTATGTTTGGGTGTGTTGATTTATTTTGTTTACGGACGGCCACACAAATTGTTTCCCAAGGAAAGAATTTGATTATGTGGCCATTTGCTATTGTAAGCTTTCAATGCTTAAGTGTTGATATTTTAGGATTTGACAACCTAAGCTGTGAATTATATAATATAGATGCTATCAGACATAACCCAGACATCCAAAAATAGAAACCAGATGCTTTCAATTGTTATTGCTGAGCAATGCTGGGCATCACTTAAACCTGGTAAGTGGGGCTGAGCTATGTTCATACCATCAACTTAACAATGAATACTAAAATGCATGACCTCATGTAACTAATCTTGTGGTGACATGTTGCATTTTGGACTGGAGTGCAGATGGTCCTGGGTTCTAGTCCAGGGTATGCAAACTTTATTTATACTGTTGTGACATTGCAGCTTATAGAAATAAAGTGGTGCACTAACAAAATAACCATGGAATTGCATTGGTTGACAGTTACATTCGAAAAAGGGGTACAGCTCTTAGCATCACACTAACCAATGCACTCGTTTTAACATGTTTGTGTAATGGTAAGCAGTGCTGTGATTTTCCAGATGTATCAAAATGCAGACAGTGCACACTCTCAGTAAGCACAATTGGTGGAAAACATGATATTTAAAGGTGAATTGGTTCAACTGCACATTAGACATTGAGCTTGAACATGCGCAGATATGTCAGATGTTGGAGAGGGTGTGTGAGTCAAAGCACAATGCTGGGCTGTGCAGGAGTCCAAGGTCTTTATTGGGCTCTTGGTTAAGGATCATGGGCCCCGCCTCATGCAGGAAAACTATACTGGCTCATGATATAAATCTGAAGCCTGGTCTAGTTTGGCAAGGGCTCTTTCCTGTGTGACTAGTGACCCACGCACTGGGGAACAATGTCATCACCATTATGATGACCTCTGTCAGAGGAAAAGGATACCCTTGATTGGTAGATCAGGGAGTGTCAGGCAGGGAATATTCCAGAGATGTGGATGTATGAATTACATTTGGCATCATAAATATTCAAGCTGATTATAGTAAAAACTGGTTTTCATAAGACTTTTTTCTTTTTCTCTCTTTCCACAGCTGTAGAAGAGAGGGCATCAAATGTGAGGTCCCATGTGAGGCAATTGGTCAGGATGTGAGAAGCATGTGGTATGTAAGCATAATTATATGAAGTAATGTTATTGCAGCCTTAAATGTTATAGATGGATTAGATGTTATATCATACAGTTGTATGAACTTGTGAATGCATATCTGAATTGTAAAAGCAAGTATGCATGCATTACCCTGTAGCATAGCTTTCAACTGTACTTATTTCTGCTGAATACCCAGACCTAAGAATCACTGTTTTGGTCTGTTCATTGTAAGATTTATGGTTGTCTAGTAAGTAATTTATATTGAAGTCAATAAATATTGAGTGTCAAAATGTATGTTAACACAAATCCTATGCAACTATCCATGAGTGTAAGAGCAACATTTAAAATATGTTCATAGGTTTGTTGGTTCATAGGTGTGTACTAGGCTAATGGCCCTAGACCCTTTACAAGCATAGCCCATAGAAGTGCCCTTGGCATCGTGCCACGCAACATTAGTTCCCAGTGCCTCTATCAAATAGAGCCACTGGAGTGATCCCCGGGGTTAACTTTCTATTACTCATCCACTCATCAAGATTTCTCTTGAAGAGAGACAGTGAGGTGCTCTGTTTGACATGTATGGGAAGTCTATTCCAGAGCATGGGAAGTCTCTGAATGAGGAATCTGTCCCTCCAGCATGTTCTGTTGATTGTGGTAATAAGGTTGACGTCTCTGGAATGTGTGGTGCGGAGGTATTGGGGTTTTTTTAGATGTAGCATTTCTAACAGAGCTGGGCCAGACATGGCTTTGTAAGTCAAGCAAAGATCAACTCTAAGTAGGCGATATGAGACAGAGAATAGCTGGAGTCTTTTGAGTCTGTCTGTGTAGGACATGTGTTTAAGGCCTAGGATCCTCTTCATGAGGTACTTCTGTGGCCTCTCTGGCTGTTGCAGGTGTCTAGTGAGGTACATGCCAAATGGGGTATTGTACTCGATGATTGGCCTAATGAGGGAAGAGTAGAGGGAGACGATGGTCTATTTCTTCCTGGATGCAAAACCCTTGGTAATGAGATGTGCCAAATAGAAGGACTTACTGACCACAGTGGCAATGTGGTGGTTGAAGGAGAGGTTGCTGTCAACCAGCATCCCCAGATCTCTTATAATGCCTTCAGTGTTCAGTGGGCTCCCATCGATGTGGTAATTAGTGGGAACTGAGTTTTTACCAAAGTGGTTGCAGACACATTTTTTTTTTTGAATTAAGCTTAAGGCCATGGTTTCCATACCAGTCATTGGTCTCAGTGAGGCCTTTTTGTTGAATGTCTGCATCACTTGGGGAGTTAATAATAAGTCCCAGCTTGTGGTCATCTGCGAATGTGGTCAGCCAGAGTCCCTTTGTGTTGGCCTAGACTTCTGAGAAGTAGATGCGAATGCTATGGGTCGTTGTACACCCATTATTTTATTATATGTCAAGATATCCTGCTCTAAAAGGTGCAGAGGTATGGTCTGTAACACAAAGCAACAGTTGCACATTCTCAGATAACAGTGAACATGAACCTATGAAGTGTAAAAGGAAAGAGTGCATGCATTATGTTGTAAAAGTACAGTATTACAGTAGTCACTGCTTGTGGGTTCTAATACCACACTTCCCAAATTTAAAACTCAGCTGATTAAAATACTGTTTTAGCTTGTCAATAACAAGAAATACAGTACTGTTATGTAATCATCATTGTAGCATTTGAAGTGCAGACCTCTGGACCTGTGGCTTGAATGGCCTGCTGTCAAGTGTAATCACTGTACATGGAACTTGTATATGTGCAATATATGCACCCATGAATGGTTTACTGGATGCAATATGATCTGTACTATAGTGAGTGTGTTAGGAACAGGGTAGCATTCTAACTAATAAACTTCTTAGCAGCTGGTATTGTTAAAAGTAAAATGCAACAGAATAGAATAAATTAATTGTAGAAAACTTTGTATATTATCTGTGAAGTTACTAATGTTCTCCTTTTTTCCCTCACCCCACCCCTTCTCTTCTTCATTTATGGATTTCTTATTTTGTATTAATATTTTTATTGTGATTATTGTTATTGTATTTATATAATCATATTTCTTCTTATATTATTTGGTATTACTTCTTATGTTTTTATTATGTATAAGTTTACATTACTTTGTTGTTAAATACTTTTTCATTTATATTATTTATCATTGTGTTTGTATTTATATTATTTAAAACTTTTTATAATGATTTATTATTGTTTCTTTAGTTTTTATTATTTTCTTTTATTTTGGTTAATGTTTTATTTAATTTTTGGTTTTAATTTTATTTATGTTATTACTACAGCACAGCAGGGTAGGCTGGTTAAGCATGATCTGCCTACACTCACTCCACCAGCTGAAGTACCAAAGCCCAGCACATCTGGGATGCAACCTGGTGGCACTCCCCCTGCTGCCCTACCTGGACCCTCAAGTAGTTCTGCTGCAAAGACTAGGCCTGTGGTCTCTTCTGGAAGCAAAAGCAGAGTGGGTGCATTCATCACCTGGGTGGAGTTGCCAGGTCTGGTGCATAGGATTGTGCACCAGACCATGGGCACATGCCCATGCCAGGTGGAGAGCCTGCTTTCCATCCTGGCACAGCAGACTGGCTGTAGATTTAGACGTCAACCACTGCAGCCACCAGCACAGTGATGGAACAGTGCTGCCAGTCCAATAGGTGAGGACTTCAATCACACTGTTATTGTGCCTGATGTGCAGGGGACCTCTATCCCCCCACCCGAACCAAGGTGTTCACCTCCCTCTTGTGTTCTTCACCAACCCTGTCTCTTGTTTTGTATGTCTTGTCTGCCTGCAAATGCTTTCTCACCTTCCCAACTTGCCTGTCCCAGACTTGCCTATGTCTCTCCCCAGCATTCCACTCTCTCCTTAATAAAAAAATAGGGCATCTGTCCCCCCCCAAAAAAGTGCCATCCCATACATAGCTCTCCATTTCACACAGGTGTCCATTTGATACACTTAATTTGGTCCAACTGGCTTCACAACACAATTATGTTGTTGCCACCTCTCTCTCTCTCTGGAGGTGACAGTTCAAATTCAGGTTATAATCTGTACATATGCTCAGTTGTTACTGTTAAATAAATGGATAGCTATGGTTCTTACCTACACCCTTCCTGCACATTCCTGCCTTCTTTTCACTTTGATTTCCCCCTGCTTGCTCCCCATTTCACCACTTTTCAATCTTCCCCATTTCTTTTCTTCAAAAAATGATCGTGAGACGGTGGAAGAGAGTGGAATGTTGGGGAGGGACATAGGCAAGTCTGGAGCAGGTAAGTTGAGAAGGTGAGGAAGAATTTGCAGATAGACAAGACATGCAAGACAAGAGACAGGGTTGGTGAAGGACACAAGAGGGGGTAAACACCATGGTTGGGGTGAGAGTGGGGGGATCGTGAA
The DNA here is from genome assembly GCF_019279795.1 of Protopterus annectens. NCBI lineage: Eukaryota > Metazoa > Chordata > Ceratodontiformes > Protopteridae > Protopterus > Protopterus annectens. The sequence goes on along the minus strand of NC_056725.1, from coordinate 1,372,888,062 downwards.
CCTATGGACATCATGTTTGGTGACAGTGAGAATCGAGTCCTCACCCACTGGACTGTCATCACTGTCTACTCACTGCGCCGATGGCTGCAGTGTCTGATATCTGCATGTCCTTGTGTTATTCAGGATGATGATGGAGAGCAGTGTCTCCACTTGGCATAGGCATGCACCAGTTGTGTGGTGCACCGTCCAATGCACCAGACCTGGCAGTTCAGCTCAGGTGGCAAAATCACCCCCTCTCCCTCTGCTCCCAGAGACAACCACAGGCCTATCCTGTGAGGCAGAACTACCAGAGGGTCCAGGTAAGGCAGGGGCAGCATGGGGATGCCACCAGGCTGGATCACAGACGTTCTGGGCTTTGGTGCTGTAGCCACTGGAGAGAGTATAAGCAGACCATGGGGAATCGGCCTACCCTGCTTTGCTATAGTAATAACCTAAATAAAATTAAATTTAAGTAATGAAATAAAACTTGACACAAAATAATGGACAGAATAACATTAAACAAAATTTAAACAAATAAATTAATATAAAAATAAATAATATAATTACAAACATAATAAATAAGAAATGAAAATGTATTTAACAACAAAACAATAGAATATTATACATAATAAACAAAACATAAGTAATAAAAATAATTATAATGATGAAAATATGATTTTATATATATAATATAATAAAAATAAGAAATATATAAAAAACAAATGAAGGGAAGGGGTGGGGTGAGAGAAAATAAGAAAGAATGTTAGTAACCGCACAGATAATATACAAAGCTTTCTGCAAATAATTTACTATATTTTGTTACATTTTACTTTTAACACTACCAAATGCTAATAAATACCTTTATTACTTTGAATATACACTGTTACTAACACATACACACTACAGTATAGAACATATTACAGCCAGCAATCATTCATGGTTGCATATATTGCACATATGCATGTTCCATGTACACTGATTACATTTGACAGCAGGCCATCCGAGCCACAGGTATAAAGGTCTGCACTTCTAATGCCATCATTATGAATACATAACTCTACTGTATTTTTATTGATGACAACTTAAAACAGCATTGTAAGGACCTGATTTTAAATTTGGGGATCTGGTAATCAAACCCACAAGCAGTGACTAATTTAATACTGTACTTTTCCTTTGGAATACAGCATAGTGCAAGCACTCTTTCCTTTTACACTTTATAGATACAGGTTCACTGTTATAATGATAACAATCTGCAGTATGCTCTTGTAGTCCCTGATTTATAGGGGACTAAAAGAGCATGCTGCAGATTGTAGTCCCCGATTTATAGGTCATACTTTCCATTGCAATATTGATGTCAACTTAAACAAGTACTGTATAGTTTGGAATTGTGGTTTTCTAAAAGACAACCCCTGTCTACTCTGTAATACTTGACTGTTGTTTTACCTAACATACTTATGCATGCATACTTTTGCTTTACAATGGACAAATGCATGTGATACAAGTGTTTGCCACAATAAACTGTATTTACTCCTAACGCTAAAATAACAGTATTGTTTGGAAGCATACATACCACTTACGTCTCGCACCCTTCTCAGCATTTTTTCATAGGTTTTCACATTCAGTAATCATAGGATCATAGGAGGTTACTTGGTTAATGGCACTGGAGCCGTTACAAGCCTAGCCAAAAGTTTATCCTCAAAAAGAAACCTCAGTCAGCACCTGTCACCCCTATCAATGAGGGACACAGGTGGAACCCCTGGGACAAATTTGTGTTTTCCCATCCACTCATCAAGGTTGCACTTGAAGAGGGTCAGTGAAGTCCTCTGTTTGATGAGTATGGGAAGTCTATTTCAGAGACAGGGCAGCCTCTGGGAGACAAACCTGTCTTTCCAGCAGGTTTTGTTGATGTCGCATATTAGATTCAGGCCTTTTGAGTGGATAATGCACGAGGAGTTAGACTTATGGATATTGAGCATCTCTAGTAGGGCAGGGTCCAACATTGCCTTGTAGGCAAGACACAGATCACCTCTGAACTATCAGTATGATACCGTGTAGGGTGACAGTGATTTGAGCCTGTCCACATAGGACAGGTTTTGGAGGCCATGGATTCTATTTGTCAGGTATTTCTCTGGGCTTTTCAGCTGGTGCAGATGTTTGGAGAGGTACATACCAAATGGGGCGTAATACTCAATTATTGGTCTAATGAGGGAGGAGTATAGAGAGGTAATAACCTCCTTTTTTCTGGATGCAATTTCTTTACTTATGAGATGAACCAAGTAAGAGACTTTTCTGACCACTGCCGCTATATGATGGTTGAATGTGAGATTGTTATCAACCTGAGTACCCAGGTGTCTCACCACAGGTTGTGTGCTTTGGGGGTAGCCGTTGATGTGGTAATCAGTAGGGACCATGTTTTTGCTGAATGGTATGATGATACATTTTTTTGTATTTAGCTTGAGGCTATGACTTTGGCACCAGTCATTAGTTGCTGTGAGGCCCTCTTGCAATATGTTAATATTTGGGGAGTCAATGACAGCACCCAAAGTACAGTCATCTGCAAACATGGTCAGCTACAGGCTTTTTGTCTTTGCTTGAACCTCTGAGAGGTAGACATAGGGGTCCCAGGACAGTTCCCTGGGGGATCTCCACTAGTGAGAGGCCTGCTATTGGAGGTGGAGACACCTATTTTGATCTTGAGGGTCCTGTCAGTGAGCCAGTTGGCCACCCACCTGATGAGATAGGGATTTACACCAAGTTGTGTTAGCTTCTTGATGATTAGCATTAGCTGTGGAAAAAACAGAACACAACATAATACCATTAGGAACACCAGTACATAATTGACAATAGTGGTGTGTCATCCATCAGGAAAATACTTAGAATACAAGAAATATGAGTATAATGGCTATAATTGAGGGTGACTATAATGTGAAGTGGGACACCATTGAAAAAAGAGAGATGTCTGCCGAATTAGAACCCTGGACCTTATCCATGTGAGTCCTACACTCACAGCTGTTGCCAGTAGAAGGATTAAAGAATGCATGTGTATGTTTAATTATATTGCTATGTAATGCAAGGTCACATTACTAAAATACAAGTTGCAGTCCTTGTATCAGAACCCAGGAGCATGCGAACTTTAGGCCAACACTTAACATCTGCAGCCACAGGAGATGTTACATGAATATCTACTACATTAATATACATTCTGAGGTTCTCACTGTTACACACAGCCAACATGGCTTAGCGGGTTTTCACTATGCCCAGTGGTGCTCAGCAATAGGTTTCTATTTTTGAATTTCTGGGTCATGTCTGATACATGGGTGCTCCCGTTATGCAAAGGAGGTAAGCATAGCTAAATGCCATGGCACATTGAGCAAACATGGCAAAATTAAAAAAAAAAAAATAGGAGAAAAGTCAACGTATAACTAGTTCTGGCAGTTTTCCCACAGTTTTGGCTGATATTTTTGCAGTGTTCCTTATAAAATTTGTTGTTTTTCAATAATCATTCCTGATGGAAGTCAATAAATAATGACAGATGTTTACGTTTCACAAACAGTAGCTCCAAATATTGAAATAAAAACAAGTGATAATAAACAGAAAATAAAATTGATTTATCACATATACAGTAGACTAAGTTACTACACAGGAAATATGCCTACATAGATCTACAATCCAATTCACCATCTAATGCACATGCCAAACACAGGATGGGTGCCTTGCCCCTGTGATTCAAACATGCACCTTTGCAACAGGCATCAACAGTCATCCAGCAGTACACACAATCAGACTGAAAATAATGTACAGTCATAATAAATATTACATGTTACCTGTATGTTTTACTTTTAAAAAAATCCACTTACTGTTTACACACCCTGTTATGATGTTTGCTTGCAAATATACAGCACTATTTTACATGTCTGTGTTCCTTGGCCATTCATCAGTTATCTGTCCAGTACTCTAGGACATATAGTGTGTACACCATTCTATGTCATTGCATTTACAATGTCAAAGGGTATTACCTGGATATAATATGATATGTGGCTGCCAACTAAGACAGGTTGGATGTCACAAACAAACATTGGCTTTTCTTTTGGGGGTGGAGGAGCAAAGATGTGTGTCTGCTATGGCACTAACAAGACTGTGCTGGCCTGGTTACTCTACATGTCTGGCATCCTGCCTGTTGTATGATTTTTATTATGGTTGAGAACTGTTATCTCTAATGCATCCCTAGTACAAATGTATAGTGATGTCAGAGGATGATTTTAGCCTCCTAGGTGTTGAGTCAGTGTGCTATGGCTTGTCTCATAGCCAATGCAAGGACGTACTGAGCATGGCTATGTCTGCCTACAGCCACACCTGCTGCTGGTTCCTCCTCTGAGTCATCATTGGCCTGTGGCTGTGGTGAGCTTGGCATTGTTGGTAGGATGTGTTCCCCATCCCCTTGATGATCCTGCTGCAGATGTTTCCACTATATTAACCTGGCTAGCATAGCACATACTACAAGCATTGAGGGACATGTCAGTGGAATGTAATGATATGCTTGGCTAGAGGTATATAGGCACTGGCACTGCGTGTGCAGTAGCTGAAAAACACGCTCTCCTTCTTTACAGGTTGGACTGTGTGCCTCATTAAGGTGTTCTTGTGTGTGTGTGTGTGTGTATGTGTGTGTGTGTGTGTGTGTGTGTGTGTGTGTGTGTGTGTGTGTGTGTGTGTGTGTACATCTCCGATGGGTTTCATCAACCATGACTCCAGTGCATAGCATGCATCAACACCTAAGTGAGGCTTGGACATATCTCCCATAGCAAACATCTGGTGCAGTTGGGAGATGAGGCACATATGGAAGTCGTGCTAACTGCATGGGTTGCCAGCACACATGCTCCACATGATTTCCATTACATTACACATGACTTGGCAGTTGTTCAAGTGGTAGACCTTATCATTAATGTAGACCCTAACCTGGTCCCTAGGTGTTGTTCTCATGTGTACATGACTGATGTATGGTACACATTACTGGACAGCAGTGCAATATGTATTGCAATTGTACCATACATGTGACCCTCTCCTCAGAACTTATGTTAAAATATATGTGCTCTCTGCCATGTTGTAGCATAGCATGTAGAAATGTTTGGAAGATCCTGGATGCTGATGCATGTGACACACCAAGCATGTCCCCAGGTAGTCTGTTATGGCTACCTTTATCAACCATTATAAAAAGGCAAATGTGTAGCTAGGCAAACCAATGTGGATGAGTTATGTCATAAGTCAAACTCAGTTACACATTTCTTTTTGAGCAGTATATTTTGACAAAGGAGTATTGTACTCCATAAGGCATGTATCCATTTTCTTACCTAAATAATGCACATGTTGGAATGTACTTAGGAATAATGTGAAGTAAATCAGTAAGCATTTGTTAGAACTGTACTCATGACATGGCCTTGTTTTCCAGCCTTTTGAGAGGTGCAGGGGTTGAAGAGTAGGCCGAAGATATAATGCTGTGTGATAACTATGTACACATGTTTCATGGAAAGGTCCTTTGAGAACACTTTTAACATTATTAAACTAATGTTTGTTTTTTTTGGGGGGATGCTATAGCACGAACTAGAATGGACTGTTGTGTCCTGGTGTGTGAGCATAAATGAGTATCTGTTATGGAACAAACAAGGATATATTTCTCTTGCTACTCTCCTTGTTTTGTACCCCATCTTATTATTTTTTGACCACTGTTGAATCTTTAAATTGTAATCAAGTGGTAAATACTGAGAGATGTCTTTTACTGCTTTATCTATGCACAGTTTATTTGTATTTATGTGATCTTTATATGTGTTATCATTTTGTCTTTCAGTAAACAATATGCCTACTCGCTGTAGGCCCCCATTTTCTGAGGCAGAGAATGACCTCATAATTCTAGCATTACACCAACATCATGCAGTCTTGATGTCCAGAGGATGAGCCAATATGTCAGAATGTGCAGCCATGTGGGACGAATTGGCCCTAAACATTAATGCAATTGGGGAACAGCAACAAGCAGGTTCAACACAAAGCCACAAACATAATTCATGCTTCAAGGAGGCGTGCAGCTGAAGTGGCACATGATCATCAGGTCACCGGTGGTGGGTCTGCAGCAGAACACCCTCTCACTGCCACCGTGGAATTCCTGGAAAACATTGCCACACCGGACAGCTCACAGCAAACCATTAGCCAGTACATTCTGGATTGAGTGCCACTCCTGCATCTCAGGAGGAGCTTCCAGGTATGCTTTGTTATATAATCAGTAGAATACTGTCGCATTCATTCTGTAATAGTGTATATAGTTTATATGTGTGTGTCAGGTTGTTTTTTTTTGGTGGGGGTATTTAAGATAGCTGCAGTTTTAACCTCATGTAGAGGTTGTCAGCCACATTCTTGTTAACACTGCAGTTTCTATAGCTATAGATTATTAAAAGTATTACCTCCTGTTATACTGTTAAATGTGGTGTTGTTGCCATTACCTCTCCCTTTACTTTTCTCAGGACCATCAGGAATTCACAGATATAGGGCTCCTGTAGTTGGTAAGCAGAATACTTTTATGTCAGTACTGCAGATATATTCCAACATCTGCTAAAGTGTTGTCTCAGGCCTGCTGTATGGATTGCTGTACTCTCTGCATACCTGTCAATTTTACAGATATTTGCTGAATGTCCAGATGTTTGACTCATACCTCTTGACCATATTTAAAAGAATAGTGATTGACTTGCAAACTATTGACAAGTCATTAATGATTTGAGACATAAAATAATGAGAGAGATCCAGTGGCAGCTGGTGACTTCAAATTAAAGGGGGGCTGCAGGAGACAGCTGAATGGGTGGGGCCAATCGGAAGGGGTGTGACCAACTAGAAAGGGGTGGAGCTATGCTCAAAAACCACAACAACTGGAACTTTAATTAAATACGCTGCCCTGGGTGCCAAATCATCATTACAAGAGTCCAATCAAGACAAAATGAAGTGTAGAAGAAAAAATATTTCAATGCATTGGCTACATGACAACTTACTTAATATCTAGTTGGAAACACAAAGGTTGTGAGGCATGAAAAAATAAACTGCTTTTTAAATACATTACTGGAATGCCAGTCAAAATCAAGTATAAAATAAAACAAGCAGCACTCAGCTCAAACCACTTCTCCTTGCACTGCAGTTCTAATTATAATTTATATTCAGCTTTATAAAATTACCAAGTAACATGCTGAAAGTAGCAATCTCTGTGATACCCCCACTTGTAAAAATGTTTCTTATCCAAAAAAGACCTGCTGCCTGACAACAACTATCTACTTGTTTCATGGGGAACACATGATCAAAGAAAAAAATGAACAGCAAACAAGAAAGAACCTCAAGATAAATTGCTTAAAGGATTACTGGACAAGTTATGGACCACACATGATAGGTTGGCATTCTGTTTAGTTTACGGGTAAAGCCTGCAAAGATAACTGCAAGTCTCCAACAAATGTAATGAGCTTCTGAAAATTCTGTAATCCTGTCCTTTATTTCAAATACTGTCATATGCATTTCAATACCTAAGGCTTATACGTTATCTAGTTATGTAAATATTCTCTGCATGGCAACAATGAAAAGGCTTTCAATGTTGGCAATTCTTTAACAGCACGCTTATTAAAGCTTACTTGCATCTTGCAATCTCCGACAGGCTTACCTGATGGTCAATAAAGCATTGCTACTTTAATACAGAGCAACAGGGCACTGCAACAGCATGCATTTTCCAAATAATAAAAAACATAAATCAACGGTATAAAAATATGACAGAAAACCAGAACATTCTGCAAAATCAAGGACAGATGATAAGCCACGGTCGTACTTGTGGTCTACCTTGGATGGGGGAATACTTTGCACACTTACACTGCATAACTGCTCCTTGCCTTGCTTGGACACATCCAGAACCACTACAGTGGGGAGTGGGGTGCAACACGTAGGTCACAGTTTGAAATGTCTCTGGCTGATGGTGATGGCATTGATACTCATACCTCTCAACCTCACAGCAAGAAATATGGACAAAGCCATAAATAGAAGTGGGACACAGGCCCAAAAATAAAGACAATGTTTAAATATTGCTCTTATAAACTTAGAAAGATAATAGAATAGTAGTAGGTCTTGCATTAGTATGAATTTTTGAAGGTTTGAAATCTGAAACTCAAATGTCTGCCATTATTTTCTAACTTCAGTCTTTAATGATTTGCTACTAATTTGCCAGAAAACCACAATTTTATAAAAAAAACAGGCCAAAAATGTTATGCAAAAATATAAAATTGCCACACAATACAGCTGGGAACCTGTCAAAGAAGGGACACCTTTTTAAAATTAATACTGTTAACTTGAGCTGCTGACAAAATGAGATCATCTACATGCATTTCTGAAATAAAAGTAATCTATAACTCTGATCATTACAGTTATTTATAATTGTAAACTCTCCACGTTTTCTTCCAAAATTGCCATTTTGCAGAGGAATTATTAGGGGGAGAGCAACATTTTGAGCCAAAATTGGGGACAGTTGAGATGTTTGGATATTCCTAATTCTATAAAATGATTTATTTACACATACCTCTCAACCTCTTAATGCAGGAAATCTGGACAAGGCCAAATATATTGGGGAAACATGCAAACAGTACTAAAAATTGCTCTTGTATAAACTTAAGACAGTTGATAGAATAACAGGTCTTGCTTTAGCATGCATTTTTCTGAAGGTTATGATGTCTGAAACTCAATGTCTGTCATTATTTAGTGACTTCATTCTTAAATGATTTGGCAGAAAACCACAAATTTTATGATGAATAAACCAAAAATAAGAAGTAAAAATCTATTCATTCTGCAAAATTCTGGACATTTGAGAGGTATAGTTCAGCCGGGGCTGTCTGAGTTTGTTGCCCCCCCCTCACAAAATCATGGTCGAATGGAGTGTCCCCCTGCAGCCATTCCAATGTCCCATTCCTTGGTTATTTCTCCCTATTTGCCATAAACACTGTGATGTGCATACTGCTTTACTTCTGTGATGATCTGGATTTCATTTGAAAGTTTTATTTTATATTTTACAGCATAAACCCTAATAGATATCTGCTAAACAAAGCAATGCGGTCTCACAATGAAAATAGACTTAGCATTAAAACTTCTCTGCCCTTGAAACTCACATTCATTGAAACAGCATTGAAATCCACATTCAAAGAAAATACATTTTGCCAGTGGCAGATAAAGATTAATTTTGGGCTGTTTTCAAATAATAGGCCCCTTGAACACAAAACATACACATGCTCTTTGATACACATTCCTGACTGTATTAAATTATATTCCTTGTACAATACAGTGCAGTTGTTAGACGGCATTTTAAATTTATTGTTTTGAACATTTTTCCAGTAAACAATGAAACAAAATGCATGCACCAATAATGACAAAACTGCCCAATTCAGAACATTTCCATCATAAAAGTCTACTCAAACGTCAACAGTCCACCAGTATCAGTAAATATGCACGATCTCTGAAGAACTAAACGCCATCTAAATAATTCCACATTAAAGAAATCTGTTAACTAATGAAGAGGTTACTGCTAGCAAACAACTTTATATGCCATTGTTTCATCTACAAATAAAGTGCCTGTTGCCCTTGAGGAATAAATTGATCAGTTTAATAATCATATATCTAAAACAAAGCTTCTCAAATGCAAATTTAAAATTCTCAAAAAGGATATAATTTTGTAAATGATAATAATTAGAATATAAAATGACTCATGCACCCAGGTCATGTTTCTCCATTTCTCCAAATAAATAGCAGTTTTATAAATAGTGGTAATTCCTAAGGGTTTGCATGCATCACTAACTGAATAGCAAATGTGGAACTGTAAAAACTTTCATGTGCAGATCCCTCCAAAGGTAATGCAGTTTCCAATAAATGGATGTCTTTCACTGTGCCACTTCATGGAGCAAGTATATAAATTAGTGGAGCAAAGTCTATAATTCTTCCAATCCTTAATTGGGAACCTAAAGCTAAAGCATTACTAAATCTAAGTAACAAAAATCACACAGTCAGGTGTAGGTTTATAAGCATTCCTGTACGAATCAACACAATGTCATCTTGTTAATGAAAGTGGATGTAACATTTTCTGAAAGCTGTTAAGGGCACTGCAGTTGCTGGGTGTCATATTGTTCATCAAATAAACATTGCAGTTTTTAGTATGTATACAGCCCTTTCAGACTCTGTCAGAAATCAGTATCTCATGTCATTGTTGGAAAGTCAGAGATTCTAGACACATATGTGATGTAAGTTAATGAGTAGATGTCTTCTCTCACACACACACACACACACACACACACACACACACACACACACACACACACACACACACACACACACACACACACACACACACACACACACACACACACACACACACACACACACACACACACTGCAGTGATCACCACCTACCTGTCTCCAGAATGGCCTGCCATGCGATCCTGTACTCTGCAACACCCTCCTCCGCAGCGATCACCTGTTTCCAGAAATGTGATCCGATCCTGTACTCCGATCGGTCCTGCATGCTGTGGTCTCCGTGATCCTGTGCCCACCCGATCAGTCATCCATACTGGCCCGCGATCCTGTGCCTGCCTGATCAGTCTTCCATACTGGCCCACGCATGCTGTGGTCTCCCGCGAGATGTGAGGAGCCTGGAGCTTCCTGCTATTGATCCAGTCTGCGGGCGATGCAGTCCGGTGACCTTCTGGTTTGTGCAGTCATCACCGCACAGATGTCTGGGTTGGAAGGGCAGAGCTTCTTGCCTTCCCTATCCAGACTGCCTAACTGAGCAGTCTGGAACTCAGGAATGCCTGAGCTTGCGTGCTTAGAGTTCTGGTCTGGCTAACACAGCAGTCAGGAACTAAGCACGCATGCACGGAGTCCGGGAGATATTTTTTTATTTTTATATGTTCTACGGTGGGAGATATTTTTTATTTTTATATGTTTTACGGTGGGGGGACTTACAGGTGGGGGACCAATTTTACAGGTGGGAGGGCTGCAGTCCCGTAGTCCTACAGCACGAGCCGCTCCTGCAGAGATCTCACATTCAGATTGCATACCTTTCAGAAATGTCAGGGTCAAGCAATACCTGTTATTCTATCAACTCTCTAGGTTTGTCAGGGCAATACGTCACAAGGGTACCTATTATTGTCCCTTTGTCCACCCATTATTTATGGCTTTGTCCACATTTCTTGCTCTAAGAAGCTGACAGGTATAGATGTCTGTAATAGTGACAGCAGTGTAAATTGCTTGACATATATTGCAACATGGTAGTTCAAGTATTAATATATTCCTGTTTTCCTTCCTTTTATCACAGGTGAACATGGAAGTGGTTCTGTGTCCCCTACGCCACCTGATGTTAGTGTCTCATCAGACTCTGATGATGATGGTGGCCAAAGTGAGGCACAGCCAGGGCTTGCAGAGGCTGATTCTGACACAGAGGGTTGACATCCAGCAATCCCCCTCATTATCACCATACACAGCTAGTATGCCTACGTATACCCAGTCCACTGAGGCCACAGATATTGGACAGTTGGAGGGCGAGGACACTGACCAGGGAAGTGTGGCTATGGCTGCTTCAATAACTGTTGACATTGGTCATAACCATACTGTTACTTACATACATACATACAAATGTTTCAAGCATGGGCATTAAAGCCCTTCTAGCTTGCCAATATGCCAAAACACTTGTTCCATAATAAATGTCTAGGCTGTTCTTAAAAATATCTAAATTAGTACTTGCTTTAATGTAATTTGGTAGTCTGTTCTAAGCATCAGCTACTCTGTCAGAGAACCAATTAGTACACTTCTCATTCCTATAGAATCTTCTACATAGGTTATCTGACAATTCTCTAGTACTTTTTGATAACCCCAAAACATTTCCAGAGGTAGTTGTCCCCAAATGTCCTATATACCTGAATTAGATCTCCTCTTAAATATCTGTAAGAGACACTGTACAAGTTCAGATATTTTAGTCTTTCATAATAACTTAGATTTTCACATCCATGGATGCCCTTAGTATATTTCTGCTGTACTCTTTCCAGTTTCCATGCTTGTTTTCCTATAGGGCTTCCATGTTGTTATTCCATACTCAAGTTTGGGTCTAATGTAACTAACAATGACTTAATTATGTTTGATTTCCTAGACTTTATAAATCTTTTTATACAACCTATAGTTCTATAACTATCATTTGCCAATTGGTTGATATGATTAGAAAAACTCATAGCTGAATCTACCCATATACCCAGGTCCTTAAATGAGTCTAGAGTTTCAATCACTGTGTGCTGTATTAAATATTCACATTTCAGTTTATGTCTCCCAAATCTCATATGCTTAGTTTTTGATGTATTTATCAACATATCCTGTGCCCAAATGGTCAATTTAGTCAAATTATTTTGCAGACATGCCTTATCCGTAACACTTGTAATCAGTTTACCCAATTTCAGGTCGTCGGCATATAGACTATAGAACACCTCAGATGAAAAAGTAAGGTCTGGAAGATACAATCTAAACAAGTAAGGGCCTAGTACCGAGCCCTGTGGGACACCTTGACTGTAACCAAGGATTTCACCTGTCCAGTTGATGTGTGATACTTGCCATGTCCTATTTGTAAGCCATGCAGTTATCCATCTTATCAACAGTACATCAATACCTAGTTGTACTAATTTATTGATCAGTGTTTTGTGCATGACTCTGTCAAATGCTGAAGTTAAATCTATATAAATTACATCACAGCACAATTTTTCATTCATAGCTGTTATTATATTGTTATAAAACATCATGTGACAGGTGGTAATAGATCTATTTTCAACATATGCATGTTGATATATGGTTTCAAGTCCCAACCTATCCAGTTCTGACAGTAACTTATCCAGTATTACCTTCTCAATTATTTTTCCACAACATGAAGGTAGACTTAAGGGTCTATATGATTCTGGGTTTGTCCTACTCCCCTTTCCCTTAAAGACAGGTTTAATAAGTGCATGTCTCCAATCTTGAGGAATCTCCCCATATTAATATGACCTAGTGAATAACAGCAGTGCAAGTTCTTGCTTAAGTGTTCTCAGTTCATTACTACTTATTTCATCTCCTCCCTGCTCTTTGTTTGGATCTAGTTTGCACAGTTCTTTTTCAATATAATCTAATTTGATTCCAGTATCTGGGGTTACCTGGATGTCACTAGGACAACTTACCACCCCTTTTGTGGAGCCAAACTGTTTTGCATAAGATTTTGTAAATATATCTATAATCTGTTGTGTCTGAGAATAAATTTTAGAATCTGCACACAGTTTATCAATTTGTGTATCTTTACTCCTTCCACATCTTATGCATCTATAAAAAGGTTTGATATTATGTTCAATATCTTTATATAAATTTTCTTCAAATTGTTCTTGATCTCGTCTAACACTATGCTTAATCTGTTTGCCCAGCTCGTTTATTTCAGTTTTCAAAGTTGTAGTTTGACCTCTCTTCCATTTCTTATATATTTTTTGTCTCTCACCTTAATCAGGTATCTTGTTCTTATGGAAATATACCCCCGCCCCCCCCCCCCCGGATGTTGCGTGCCTAGATCCTGATGTTAAACATTTTTTTGACTTTTTTGACTTTTTGCACTCAAACAATTTCTCTTTCAAAACTTTACATATTCCATCTGCAGTTTTTCCACTGAACACCTCACTCCAGTTAGTTTTATATAGTAACTGTTTTGCTTCCCTACTGTTGGTGAGGTGTCACACAGGCGTAATGATAGGGTGCTCAGAGGAGGCCTGGTGCCCCTCCTCCACCTGTTGTAGGTGTCTCTTCACGTGTCACTTAATGTATGTTTAGGGCCTTCATGGAAGCACAGGCATGTTCAGAAAGGAAGTTCAGAAGAATGCTCAGGGTTATAGATGCAGTACAGTCTGATGTCCGTGACTGCCTCCACCATATTGTTGATTCCCTGGATCAGTTGAATGACTCGTTGGAATGTGATGTGTCATTGAAGGAGCACAGAGTATCTGTCATGGAATGCATATTGTCTGTGATGAAATATTTGCTAGAAGGGGAGTGTTGGCCTTGTGGGCATAGGTCAGCAACTACATCTGCTGATCATGCTTCTGTAGTGGCAGTACATCCACTGCTCCAGTAGGGAGTGTACTGTCCACACCCCGAAATACCAGGCCATGGGGTTGTGGTCCTGGGCATTCCTGTGAAGGGAGCAGGTCCAGCAGACATCAGTCACCCTCAGGTGGTAGCAAAGCATCTGACGTTGGGCATGCAGGTGCCAGTGCAAATCCTGGCAGAGCCAGTTCTCGTGTTCAGGGGTTGAGATGATGAACTGTCAGCTCTACCATGCATGCCTCACAGCTGTCTGACATACAGACATGTAGGTATAGCACTGAGCATGGTTGTGTGCATGCAGACACACACACACACACACACACACACACACACACACACACACACACACACACACACACACACACACACTAATGTCACATTGAGGGCACCTGCAGACACACATACAACATTTACATGGTCCATCTTACCTACTTCTCTTGCATACTCACACATGAACTCACCAACCATTTGTGTCAGCCTAGGCCTCCTGCACCACCACAACATCCTGTGCAAGAGATGATAACTGTGCCACATCCCTGTTGTCTATCTTTTAGATTCAGGGATCCTAAATCTATGTGTCTGATGCACAGGATGACTACCTATATTAATATGACTCTACTACTTCCATTTGTGCTGTTAAACTGATAATTGCAACTGTCAGATTGTACTTAGCCATTAGACAGTTGCTAGCATAATAATTTATCTACTTTGTAGTGGATGCTTTTGTAAGGGCTGTGAAGTCAGACAATTAAATGTGTCTCATTAATATATATAGGGTGCACATCCAAAGTGAACCTATTAGATTCAAAGCTCAGGACAGTATGTCAGCAGTGAAGACAAATCTCATCAGAACAGTAATACAGTATAATCTTCCTTTTTGCATGTATATCGCCATGGGTTCCATAGGATGTGACTAGGGTATTGACCTGATGGTGTTTAGAAGCATAGCCATTACATCACAATATAATATTAACAGTCAGATATAATTTGTGGTCAAGTTTTGTCTAGCAAGGACCACCCATGTCCAGGAGTGAAGCAGCAGTGATCCTTGGCAGATAACATTTTCACAGCAAGTCATCCAGCCTGTCCTTCAACAGGGTAATGGAGGTGCTCTGCTTGACATGGATTTGAAGCCTGCTGTAGAGGAGTGACAACCTTTGGGAGATGTATCTGTCTCTCCAGCATGTCCTATGTATGTCATAGTGTACACTGAGGTCTCTGGAACAGGTAACTCTAGTCCCACATGACTTAATGGATGTGCAGCATTTTCATCCCATTTTGGCCACAGATAGCCTGGTAAGACATGCATAATATGCCACAAAGCTATCTATATGATACTGCACACAGTGACAGCTACTTCAGTCTGCCCACAAAAGACATATTGTTGGAGACCCTCTAATGTTTTATTACACAGACATGTCTTAGGTCTGTCAAGTATGGCTGGTGTCTGGTTCAATAGATATCAAAGGGAGGATTATATTAATTAATACAGCTGATGAGGGATGAGTATAGGGATTGATAACATATATTGCTATTGATGTAATGCCACTGGTAATCAGATCTAAGATGTAGAATGCCTACCTCTCCACAGTAGACCCAGGTTGCAGTCAACATGTGTTTCAAGGTCTATCAATACAGAAGTGGGGAATAATGTACTCTTGATTACTTTATGATAAGCAAGAACATTTATTATTGCCACAGGGTATGCTGATGCATTTTTGTGCAGCGGATGTAACACCCATGGCTTTGTCAGCAATCATTAGTGCCACAGACCCTCTGTTTTAGTCAGGACTACTGACATGTATATGTCAAACATGCGGGTCCACAGCGGTGACACTTCTGTTACCACACAGATGACAGGTCTGCTGCTTGAGGTGAAGTCTCCCATTGTGATTGAATGTTGTTGGTCTGTGATCCCATTAGCAAACCAACAGATAACATAGGATTTGATATTCATCTTGGTTAGTTTCTCACTGAGAGTGAATGCTGGATTGTGTTGAAAGCCTTGGACAAGTTACAATACGATGTGTGCACACCTTTGATTTTGTGTAAATCTCTGGTCACAGTTTTGAATACCACCAGGTTTGGCAGCCACAAGATACCCTTGAGAACACCTAACTGGAACATATCTAGTGTTTGGAGGTCACCTATGTCCTTGTGTCGAGATGCATGCAAATTGTTTCCATTGCCTTACAGCAGAGGTTGCATAAAGTTATGGGTCTATAATTACACTTGTATTTTGCCAATTATCTCTTGCATGGTTGGAAAATGGTCACTGTACTCCATTCAGTGTGGACAATAGCAGTATTCTGACTGTGACTGATTATAGTGCCTAGTGGGGTAGCTCACTCTTGAAGCACATGAAGAACACAGGCCAGAATGTCATTTGGTTCCATGGAGACTGTGCTCCTAGTCCTGGAAAGAGCAGTTATAACTTTCTCTTTGTAAATATCACAGGTTGGAGGTGACGTTGCACATATGGTTTGTAGTAGGTTTGGTGGTGGCAGAGGAGGACATTTTTCAGCCAAATACGTCTGCTAGCAGGTTTGGAATTTACACTAGTACAGTGTGTGTGCTACCATACACAATTGGTTCCAAATACATCTGAGGTATATATATATATATATATATATATATATATATCTATCAGTTTGCAGATGTAAATGAAAAAAGTCATATGGTTATCCCTGGATATATTGTGTAAATTATTAGCATAGTTGCTCTGTGACGGTTTTTGAAATTGTGTGTTTACACTGAGGAGAGTGGCCTTCCAGTCCTGGTTTCTCAATGTTGTATTTGTAAACAGCAGCTTCTTTCACTTACTGTATAATGTAGTAATGACAGACATCCACCCGTATGGTTTGTATTTTCCAGAGGATCTTTATTTGAGCCTATCAGGCACAGCTGTGTGTATACATTTGTGTAGATGTATATAGACAGGGTATCAGAGAGTAACTTACTATAGCTGTCAATCCCCTTTGTGGAAACTGGGGCTTAGAAGTAGATTACACCATCCCTTAGGAGGGTGTAGCTATCTTGGATGATGTTTTTGAACCTGAATCCTCCTTTTAGGGAGTTCAGTAGCTATAGCTACTTCAAAACATACTGCCTTATGGTTGGATTAACGGTGCAGGCACTACACATGTGCCATTACATTGTTCACTCATATTGTTGAGGTACAGGTGTGGGATATGAGATAACCTTTTGGGGTGGTGCACTATTTCTTCCATTGCATTTCAGTTAACAAACTCTAGGTAATATTGTGCAAGTGAGTGTGTTGTCCTATAATTATCCCGATCAATGGATGAATAGTTTCACTCACCCCTGCCTGGGTTGTTTTGTTCTACTTTAATTGTTCCATGTAGTAATAACTAGGCTCTATGGCTTTTTGTGTTTATGGATGGTGACCTATTAATGGCGATAATGTGAAGGGGTTTCCTATCCACAGTACACTGGGCATAGTATAACTCTATGCAGTCATCTTCTCTAACCAATCGTGAGGCATAATTATCTTCATTGTAATTAGATACAACACCTCCTGTGGTTCACACAACTTCCATTTTCTTTCTGGATGTTTGGAAGGCATTGTAGCCTTGCAAGGCCAAAGTACTTACTGCAGCATTGAACCAGATTTCTGTGACTGCACAGACATCAGCATCTTCACTGTGAAGAATGCTTATAGAGAGTGCAGTTTAAGATGTGAACTCCTAGGGTTTAACAGGATGGTGCTTACTTTGCTGGAGTTGTATTTTCACATCGGTAATTCTGCTTTTGTGACCTTGCCTAATAAAGGGATTATGATGCAGTCAAGTGCCTTATGTCTTTCAAAGCAGCGTGCTCTATCCACCATGTCACCTCACACTGACAGGTACTGTATCACCTTAGGATGACACCAGAAACTTAGGCAAGTTCAGGAAATCTGTTGTTCTTTATATAGTGATATCATCCTAGGTGAGGGTATATGCTGCTCAAACATAGTGACATACCTGGCTGGGACCCATATTTAGATACCTCAGTCATGCCTGTGTTCATATATTTCATATAGTCATGTCTCAGATTTTGCATAACCACATGAAGTATGTTGGATTAAGAGTGGGACTTGTTGAATGACTTGATTGCATGTGTGCTGTGACAACTACCTCTGCCAGACAGCTGGCATTAAACTTCTTGTTCAAGCTGGTGAGTGGGTCATCTGTACATCTCACTAAACAGTCAACTATTATGAAAACCTTTGGAATAGATGTCCATTGCCTTAAGCACCTCTATGGTGAGACAGTGGTGATATTTCTTATGTGTACTGTCTTCTTTGGGTGTAGTGTTAGATGTAGCATGATTGTGTTTAGGATGTGTCTGCTGTTTGGGTTGCTTTGTGGGGTTACCTATGGACATGATGGTTTGTGTTGGGTGCATATTATGAGTAGGAATCAAGATGTGTGAGCAGACGACCTGTTTAGCATTACTCTTCTGGAAGCAAGAGAGCACTGATTCAAGATTCCTACTATAGATGGATCTCTTGAAAGTTGTACTTCAGTGATGCAGGAGATACAGGCTGTTAAGTGCACATGAGGCATTATCTACACTGAGTCAAAAACTCATGTGAACTATGCTAGCAGGGGAAACAGAGAGAGAATGATAGGTGATAATGGGAGGTATGAACTTTGTATCTGCATAGAGAATGCAAAAGGAGGGGAATGTGTTAACTGACTGCTATTTTCAGGTGACTAAACTATGGGGTGTACATTAGGAGGTCCTTCATAAGGTGGATCAATACTCCTGTTTTTGATATGTAAGTGGTTACATTTCTGATTGTTATTTAACAGAGGTTCTTACAGCTAGATCTGATGTTCCTCATAGCTGCAGCTGATTGTATTTGAAAGAAAGTGTACTGATGTTTCTGCATGTATAAAGTCAAAGTTTTACAGCCTCTGCACACAATTCAGTGCAGACCAGGTAATACAAAGACACACTGTTAAAGCCCAAACTGAATCCAGACACACTAATCATCAAATAGATACTCCTACTGTGTACACTCTTGCCACAAGTGTACAGATGGGGTTTCTCCAAACATAGATGTCATCTTCTTCTTCCTTTTCTTTTGGATAGTACAATTAGGGGTCAGCACAGCAGATCATCTGCTTCCATTTCTACTCTTCCTCTACATTTTGCTGTTTCACACCAACCACCTACATGTCCTCTGTCACCACATCCATAAACCTTATCTTAGGCCTTCCTCTTTTCCTCTTACCTGGCAGCTTCATCCTCACCATTCTTCTCCCATTATACTCAGCATCATTCCTCAACACATGTCCAAACCAACACAATCCCACCACTCTGGCTTTGTCTTCAAAACATACAACCTGAGCTGACACTCTAATATACAGTTAATACTCTTGTCCATCCTCAACACACACAATGCAAATCTTAACACCTGGAACTCTGCCAACAGCTATTACCCCAGTCTTTTTGTCAGTGCCACAGTCTGCAACCCATACAACATAGCTGGTCTCACTACCATCTTGTAGACCTTCCCTTTCACTCTTATTGGTATCCATTTGTCAAAAGTCACTCACGATATTCTTCTCCACCCATTCCACCCTGCATGCACTCTCTTCTTCACTTGTCTTCCACACTCACCACTACTCTGCTACACCTTTGGTAACTCTACTCTCTGCATCCTTACCATTCCTCTATCCTCCCTCTCATTCACACACATATATTCTGTCTTAATCCAGCTGACCTTCATTCCTCTCCTCTGTAGAGCATATCTCCACCTCTCCAGGGTCTCCTAAACTTGTTCCCTACTCTCACTACAGATCACAATATCATCTGCAAACATCATAGTCCACAGGGACTCTGTGTGATCAAATGCGTCAACCTGTCTATCACTATTGCAAATAGATGTCATAATATTTGTGCATACAATAACAGAAATGTCACTGTTGTCTGTCTTGTGTAAGATGAGGTGACATCTGCACATCTGTTAGGCCAGTGTGTGACCATGGCCTGTTGTGATATATTCATATCCAATAATCTAATATCGCTGATGACATTGGCAGTGTCTGTTGAAGACAAGAAGATAGTGTCCCATAGGCTGCTGTAAAATGCTCTGTATAACATCCACCAACAGCTGCCACACATATAACAGCAGTGAGAATAGAATTCCTACCTATTTAAGTTTATGGACTACAGAACACAATACTTAACACACATGCCATGACATAAGTCTGATATTAATACGACAGTTGATCTTATAGTAGATGACATCAGCAGGCCATGTGGGGAAAAAAGTTTGGAGGTCTGCTTCAACTGGATGTTTGTGCAAGCACCAAAACAGTGCAAAACCATTCCATTTGAGAAGTCAGTGTGGGATACACACTTACACCCTTCTTTATGGTGACACTTACACCAAGTTGTCCGTAGGGAGGATAGAACCCCTGCCTATCTAGGTTTAGGTACTACAGATCACAGTACTTAATGCACATGCCAGATTTTATCATGACTGCAGGTGATCTTATAGTACATAACATCAGCAGGACATGTAGGTGACCTATGTTTGGAGGCCTGCTTGGAATGGATGTGTGTGCAAGCAACAGATCAATGGAAAACCATGCTGTTTGGGAACTCAGATTGGGATACACACTTCCACTTTTGTTTAAACACACACAGACAGTTGACTGCAGTGAGATTAGAACCCCAAACTATCTCAGTACAGGGACTGCAAAACACAGTCCTTAACTCACACACCATGGCACAAGTCTGATTGATATAGGACTGCAGGTGAACTTATACTAGATGACATAATCAAGCTATGTGTTGAACAACAGCTTGGGAGGCCTGCATAGTCACATTGCTTCTTAGTGTTACCTGAGGATAGTAGCCTAGCAGATGAATACTGTTTAGTAGCCTAGTTGTGTAACAACAATACCCTTATTGAGCATATTTGTGTGTTTGTGTTTGGATGAGCAAGCCTGTGAACACCATCAATTGGCTCCAAACAATGAGTGAGCACACAACATTATATATTACAACTTGTGCAGTGGTTGATATATGTGTAGAAAAATCAAGGAGACCCCGGGTTATTGTGATTATTGGTGTAGTTTCTGGTGGGGAAACAAATGGATGGCTTGTCAATGTATGTACATATACTTATATTGTGGCCTCAATTTCCAGTGTTTCCACATGTAATCTTAGGAGAGACATGGGTTCTGAGAATGGTAGGGCACCATACCTCTCAATTGTAGAGATTTTCACAGAATGCCCAGATCTTTTACTCATCTTTTGGTCTGTTTCTCACAAAATTGTGGTTTTCTGGAAAATCAATGGCAAATAATTGAGAAACAAAGTCAGAAAAGAATGGCAGACATCTGAATTTTAGACTTCATGTCCTTCAGAAAAGTCATACTAATGTAATGCCTGTTATTCTATCAACTTTCTAAATTTGTACGAGTAATATTTAAAAAGTGTCCCTATTTTTGGTCCTTTGTCCCCCTATGATTTGTAGCTTAGTCCAGATTTCTTGCTCTAAGAGGTTGAGAAGTATGTAGGGCATTAAGGACATATATATATAATGCAATAGCATGTGAAGCACACATGTGCATTTGCCTTTTTTTACCTGTTTGCACATTGGTAAGCAGTGTGCAAACATGAGGTACATTGCTCACATCTGAGACTTACAATTATGTAATATATATCTGGTACTACACCCCACTTCTATGTGTACTCCAGGCTGGAATTTACCATTCTGAATTACTAATGGCAATAATTGAATGTATCCAATGTCTGTGGTTGGCAGTCTGACATAAATTCTATTTCCCCTTTCACTGTTTCTGCAATGCTGCACTCCACGCAAATGAGCTAAGCCTTATCAAAAAGGTTTTATACATGCGGTGCACCATGCAAATGTGGAATTAAAAAAAGACAAAGTTGATAACAGTATGGGACACAGCGTCACAGTCTGTAAAACACACAACCTATTGCTAGTATACTTCCAAAACTTATACTTATATCAGCATTTGAACCCTCAACAGCAATACAGCTTCATCAAACAGGATGGCTGCCTTAGTCCTTTTGGCCACAGAAGTAGCTTGTGAGAAATGGGGTAATTAATCACACATCCACCTGCAAAAAATGTACACTGCTATTCATCAGTTAACTAACACATACAATGTATGATCAAATCTGTATTATTGTTCTGAAAATGTGGGGATAATAACTGTGTCAACCACCCATATACTGTGGAATTGGAGGTAACATAGATGAGTTACTGTTATGACAGTTACAAGGGGACACTCTTGTTTTGGAGGGGGGGCAAACCACGTTTACTGTTAGGATACAAACAAGTCTGAAGTCAGACACTGCAATGTGTAGCCTCACTTTCTCTTGAATGATGTACCACTAATCTGCGGCAGTAGGACTGTATGAATGTTTCATGCATGAGGCCTGCTAATTACAGATGGACACAAAATTGCAAAATAAGTCTATGTAGTCACACATTAATTTAATTTCTATACAAATACACCACTATTTACTTGCATTTTGTACCAACTTCATAGATACAAGGATATGTCATAATACTCTTCAAGAATACAGTGTAGGTTAAGGACTTACCTTGCAAATGCAGTGGTTGACACAACTTTAGCTCAGGGCTGACTCTGTCTGATACAAGCAGTACCCAGCCAATACATGGATGGGTACAGGTTGTGTGAGTTGCCTGGCATCAATTTTAATATATGTATGTGAGTAGGAGAAAGGTATTAGTCTTTAGGTCCCTAAGTAGTCAGTGAATGCACTATGCATTGTCTCTTAGCCAAAGCAAGGGCATACTGAGCACAGCTATGTCTCCCTACAGAGACAACAGTTGGGGGTTCCTCCTTCGAGTCCTCCTGTGACTGTGCTGACCTATGCATTGGTGGGGAGATGTGTGTCCCTTGTCCTTGCATGGCCTGCTGCAGCTGTTTTCACGGGATTAGACTGTGGAGCATAGTACATACTGTGATTATTTCTGTACATGTGCATGGAGTATACTGCAAATCTTCATTGGATCTAGCTTGGCCCCTAAACCGTGACTTCAGAAGCCCAAACACACATTCTATGATGTTCCATGTTTGTGCGTGTGCCTCATTATGGCATTCTTTCATGGGTGTGTGTGCATTTCTGATGTGTGTCATCATTCATGGTTCCAGGGCAAAGCCAGCATATCCCAGTAAATGGCTCGATAGAATGTGCCCCTAGCAAATATCTGGTACAGCTGTTATGTGTACCAGATATGGGAATCATGATAACTGCCAGGGTTGCAAGAACACACATTCAATATAATCCCCTGGTCATTGCACATAACTTTGCAGTTGATGGAGTGGTATATCTTGTGATAAATGTTGATTCCATCCTGCTCATCAGGTGGTGCCTTGATGTGTACATGAGTGCAATCTATGGCACCCAGTACTTCAGGGTAGTGCGCTACATGGTAGAACTGCTGCATATTGCTGGCCCTGTCCTCGGGGAAAAGGGAAAATGATATGTGTTTACTGGCATGTTGGAGCATAGCATCCAGGAACTGGTGGAGTATCCTGGATGCTGATGCTTGTGACATCCCCATCATGTCCCTAGTTGGTCTTTGAAAAGTACCTACAGCTAATATCTTAAGGGCTACGTATACCTTAGTTTCCACTGGGATGGGTTCCCCTCAGTTGGTTCTGGCTCTGAGTTGAGGGTGACAGAGCTCACAGAGTTCATGTAATGTGTCCCTTTCCATCCTGTAGCACTCTACAATCTCCAGCTCATGTAGCACCTGGAAAGTTACCCTGGGCTTGAACACTCTTCTCCTTCTTGGCCTAGGCCTATTGTCAGCAGCACCTGCAGCACTGAGTTCAGCCTCTAGCACATACAGATGTAGAATAGCTGCAGCAGCCCTGAGCATTATCTCAGTTAAAATCTACAAGTTTCTACTTCAATGGTGTTGAAGTATAGAGGGAAATTCAAAATGTAGGCTGTATGCATACTTTATACATTTCTTGAGTGGGTCCACCATATGGGACTGCCTAATTAAGATGCAATTTACCTGTTTAGGCTATACTTAACATGATTTAAAGCCAGCACAGCAGAGCACAACTGTACAGAGCTAAGGTAAGCTATATCAAAATTTTAAATTGTCATCCCTGTTGTCATGAAATGTACAGAAAATACTATTTCATGCAAGTTACACTTTATTTGTATAAGCTACAATGTCACAGCAGTATGAGAAAAGTACAGGACCATCAGCACTCAAGTCCAGTACTTAACACCTATCACCACAGGAGTAGTTACACAAAGTCGTATAATGTAATGGTATTAGCAGAGTGCAGCCCCACTTACTGGGTTTGCATGATGCCTAGCTGTGCTCAGCAATATCAACTGAATGCATCCAGTTTCTATGTTTGGATGTATAGCTCATGTCTGATACTTGGGTGGTCTAGTCGCCCAAACAAGGTATGCATCACCAAAACTGTTTGCAGCAACAGTTGCACTGTCCAAACATGCACAATACAAAAAAAAAAAACAATAGAAAGTGACTTGACACACCTCCTAATGTCATCGACATCCATTGGAAACATAAACACTATGTAGGAGTCTACACGAAGTGAACACCCCTGCACGGTTCCTGCTTTTTCTGATTCAACAAATCCAATGAGTTTTGCACTAATTTGCATAATAACCATTCTGACAGCCTGGAATCTACATGGTTAGCAACTGTGTAACTGGTCAACAGCACGACAGCATGATTTTACAGACACAAGGCAGGGTATTACAATACCTATGGTTACAGTACATTATAATACTCTTTTAAATGACTTTTTTGGTAATCATAGTTAAAACCTTTTGTGGCAAGCATCTCACTGTGAAAACATGAAGAAAAAAAATTAAAATTATAGTAATATGACACAACCCATGACACTTTTGGACATCCACAGTGCATACATTGCCCATTATATGTGTGTTGTTACCTTTTCAGGAGAATTCTGTCCATATTTCTTGAGTTTTACATGCCCTTGCTTCCTTGTAGGCTCCTGTATGCAACTACAATATGGACACAGAGTCTACACAATTGTGTTAAAGGTTGTTGGATCACTTCACTGTATTATTTCACTTCATTAGCATAAATTACAGCTACTTATGCTGAAATTTGCATTCCATAAGAGTTTCCATAATTGCACGTGAGTGCGTGTGATTGTGAGCTGCTACACAGAGTTTATTGAATCTAAAACTGTTCACGGCCATGTTCGCATCGCACCTCGCTGCGCACATAGTAAAAATGACCGTGTAAACTTTATTGAATTCCCCCCTAAAGCTATTCCTGTGCATAGCACTTTCAGACATTATTCAGCTTTGATGCTTTCTTCTTTCATTCTTTGTAAGATATGTGATCTTGGTGTTATCCTTGACATTCAGCTGACATTTAGGGGCCAGGTGTTAGCTGTGGTGAGGTCATTTTGTTTCTGTCTGAGAAACATTGCCAGGAATAGGCCACTGATACCTAAACAGGATTTCTCTCTGCAGTTGTGAACACTGTTCTTTTCCTGCCTTGACTATTGTAATGTACTTCCTCACCATACTTGTGAACACTTTGATCTTCCTACCTTGCCTACTGTAATACCCTTTACTTTGGACTCTCCAGCACTGAGTTAGATTATTGACAGTGAGTGGAAAACATAGCTACTGGGCTACTGACTGGTTCAGTGTTGACAACATGTTATTCCTGTGTTGTAGGGATTGCACTGGCTTCATATTTAATTTAATATAGTTTATAAGACCTTAGTGTTGGGTTATTTGTTCTTATATATCTTGGGTTCATCTTACCAGAAGATGCTTATTTTCCCATACTGCCCTTCTCAGGTACTGTATTCTAATATCCATGGGCTCTAGTAATTTCACAGGTGTGGTTGGAAACATAAGGCAGTCACTCTTTTGCTTACCACTCTCTCTTCATTTTTTGAATTAACTATTTTTGTGCATTTAGCAATGCTACACTCTGGCATACTTTCAGAGTTCATCTAAGTCATATTGTTTGCTCTTTTTCCCCTTTAACAGCTGAATATCAAGCCTCCTTCCAACTGGTCTCAAACCCATTCATTTGTCTTTGATGGAGAGTCCCCAAAACCACAGAGGCAAGACCAGTTTGGGGGGGGGGTCAATAGTTTAGGTAGCCATGCTTGTGCCCTGTCCAGCATCCCTGCTGTGAGGACATTTGAATGACCTAGACCCACCTAATGGGTAGGAGGACAATCTACTTTCATCACTATGGGGCCACAAAACAGCCTTCTTCTGCAAAGTCACACTCCCCCAGATGGTTGCTTGGTGGGCTTCAAGCCCACCTCAGGACATCTACACAATACCACCCTTCCTCTGAGGGAGTGTGGCAGTATGAGTCCTGCTCCACTCTACTGTCACCCTCAAGATGGGAATGCCTGTCCTCCCCTGCCAGCTCAGTCAAATTCCCAACATGCTAATTAAAGTCAGGTTACCTGAGACATAGTTAGGGCTTTATTTCTACATGTAATTAGTACTAGCTACTCCTACATCATTTCTGTTTAACACTAGTTTTGATGATATCTTCTTGGTACAGTCACACATTTTGTTCCAATGATTTGATAATTTGATGACATAAAGTCTTGTTTCACCTATTGTTTATCTATTTTATTGATAATTTCAGTGTTTTAAGTATTTTGTTATTTTTTTCTGTTATTTTATACGCATCATTATGGATTCTTGTTCAGGTGATTGGCATTTAATCACTTTAATGAAGCTGAAGATAAAAGAAGAATTTTTTAAGTTCTTGTAGAATGACACTGCAGTTCTTTAGTCTGCTTTTACTGTTCCTTTTCCACTTCCAGCATGAGTACTTTTTTCTCTTGTGCATTATGTGCCAAGGTCATAAAGACGTCTTCCATGTTGTACTAACTGTTGCAGTCTTGCCCAGTGGCATCATCATGTGTAAGAGAACGCACACATTCTCCATCAATATGTCAAGAATGGCACTATGGGTTATGCTATTAGCTCAATGCAGCACTTACCCTTCTGGGGAGCAACACACTACCAGTATTTGTTTACTTATTTATTTGCATTTGGCTACTGGATTAGGTCATGCAAGACCCCTTTTCAGTAGATGCCTGGGGAGAAAAGCTCTGAAAACAAATTTAGTGAGAGAAAAACATTGAAAGAGAATATAGCAGACCCTTTGTGAGTGCAAACAATATTTGAACTATAGTGATTGCAGATTCAACACAAGACATATACCAGTTGCCAGAGAAGGAACAGTCAAAAAAGGGGATTGCTGTGAAGAATGATGCAGTTAGGGTAAAAGCCAGTTGTAGAAGGGAAGGAACAGAAGTACAAGAGATTGAGAGTTAAATGTTGATAGAGATCCAAAATATTAAAATGTGTAAAAATCTAGAGGACTGAGTGTAAAAGTGCATGACAGAGGACTGCATTGTTTTTTGCATTATCAAGGTTACAGAAAATAGGGTAAAGATTCACACCAACAGTTATTAAAAGAGCAAAATTGTACAGTTACTGATAAGAAGAGAATCTCTGCCATTTGAGAGAAGTAATGGGGGAGGCAACTGATTAACTAGGAGTGGAAGAGCATAGGCAGACTTTACATACAGTTAAGGAGATGAGTGTGGAGACTTTCTGAAACTGTTTTGAGTTTCAGGTTGTCTAATAATAGTAATGATCCTATTTGTTAACCATGTAAGCTCAATGGACACATAGTCCCTTTTCAGGGATGATCCAGGAGCAATGTCTGGTTAAGTGATTTGCTCAAGGTCACACAGGAGACAATGAGGGCTGAGAAAAGTGAACCCTGTACCATAGCAACAACAGCTTTCAACCTTAACCTCTGTACCAACTGTCAATCTGAGGGTAGATGGCACCTTATTCCAGAGTCTGGTCACATGGCATAAGTCCCAGGCTTCATTCTATGAATCTGAGGCCTTGTCCTGCTACGAAAGGTATTTGTCTTTAGAGCAGAGTTCTTTTCCGGGATAGTACCACTTCATCAGAGAACAAGCCTTTGAGACAAAAAAGTCCTTATTATTTACAAAGCCTATGTGAAACAGAAGTTTTATTTTCCCTCAATAATAGGAAAAGAAAAAGACAACAGTACTTCTGAAATATCTCGGTATAGCAGTAGTGTTTCCTCTGATGACTGAGTTTCAGCCTGACTTCAATTCACTTATATCAACACAGCATACAGATCTTCCTCTGCCTGCATTCCAGCCCTTAGATCTGTACTATTTTCATGTTTTTTTTTTTAATACAGTAGTTTCATTCACATAAAGACTTTCCCTTGTATTGGCTTGTTGAATAATAAAGGCACAATACCTTCCTATCTAATGAGTGCATGTCTTTTTACGTTTGGCTTCAAGAGGTACATAATCTTGTTTTAGGCAGATTCGAGGAGTTATCTTGAGCCCCTCAAGTGGGTTGAAGTGCTACAAAAATATTTTACTTTTTGGCAGCCCTGCCAGCTGCTCAGAATCGGGGGTTCTGCATTTACCTTCAGACAGCCTCATGCCTTTAAGCCTTTCAAGTCTCTGCTAGACCAAGTTAAACCAAAGTTTGCTGTAGATTACCGTGGGAACTGCATTTTACATTGAAAATGCATGCTGTAGTAAAGAAGCTGCAATTCAACAGGGATCTTGTTATATCAGTCTTTGCAGTGTAGAAAATCAATTTGTAATTACCATGTATGATGCCGAAGCCTTGACATTACATCACAGTCATGTAGCACAGGGTTCTCTAGGTACCTGCCCGAGGCCCTGTGCTAGATGAGGATCCCCATCAGTTCTGCCTGCCACTGTAATTCACGCCAATCTTAAACTTTTTTTAATGACTATTGTACGAGTTGCTAACATGCAATCATGGTCAATAAGTTCGATGACTTTGTATCAGTAACTGATTTAAAAAAAAAACAATGCCCCCTTCATCCCAACAATGTGAAAATTGCCACTGCACCAGTGAATTTACTATTGCCTGCAAGATACCTGATTGACCAAGCATTTGCCTGTGTGAACTCACTGCACTGAGTTTGACCTTTTCCTTATATGACTATTAAAACATTCTGTTATTTTTTTCATCTTCTTCAACTTTTATTAAGAGTAGTAAAAAATTGATTTTTTTGCAGATGTGTTTTCTCTTGTTCTTTTTCTTCATACTTATTTCTAACTGTTTTATCCCCTTCCCTAATCCCTCCCCACTCAAGAAGTGAAAAAGATGTCTGTTACCTAGGTACCTGTACAGAGCTTGCAGAATCCTCCATGAATGACAGCTCTGATTGATTAGCCAGCTGTAGCCAGGAGATTTGAAACAATGACCCATTAAAATTCTTCAAATTATTTTGTAAATGTTGTCATTGCATTAAGATTAGCACCACACCCTAATATTTGGACATGAGTGCTTTTCTTTACCCTTGCTGTACATTTTGTCTTTACCTTTGCTTCCCCCATTAGTGTCTGCAGAGAAGCAGCTTAGCATTTATGTGCCTGGCAAATGTCTATGTTTAGTTATATTACTGTGAAACACGCATCTTGTTTTGTTACTTATTAGTGCTTTGACAACAAGTAAATGAAGAGTGACTAATTAGTGTGCAAAGGTAGAAAGAAATACAAAATGAACAATAGAAAAAATAATGTCTAAATAAAGCGATGCATTTCAAGTAATAACCTTAGTCTGGTCACTACTCCACTGGTAGTTTGTAATATGGCTGCACAGATTTGTAAGGGTATTTCAAGGTGCAGCCTTAATATCATCCAAAAGTTGGAACATTTAACAGGCAGAAATATTCATAATGTTCTCCCTACTGCTGTAATTTGGAATTTGAGATATAGTTTTTAATTATTATTTGTAAGGCCTCTAGGGAAATATAAAAAGAATGACAACAGCCCATAAGCTGTATGGATGCGCTTCATAGCTGGAAGGCAAATCTAAGATGGTATTT
The DNA here is from genome assembly GCF_019279795.1 of Protopterus annectens. Classification (NCBI taxonomy): domain Eukaryota; kingdom Metazoa; phylum Chordata; order Ceratodontiformes; family Protopteridae; genus Protopterus; species Protopterus annectens. Next base: position 1,372,857,968 of record NC_056725.1, on the reverse strand, counting down.
TCACTGCAAGATGAATTGAAATGGTATCATAAAAAGGTTTTAGAGGAATAGCTCTCAGGCTGATATTTCCCCAGTAATGAAACAGTTATATAAAGCTTATGTAGCAAGAGATTTCTCCACATTTCAGAGAGCTCAGAAGAACAATAATATATGTGACTGTTTGTATATGTACATACACACACACACACACACACATATATTTTATATATATATATATATATATATATATATGTGTGTGTGTGTGTGTGTGTGTGTGTATACATATGTAAATATGTAAATGTTTGCAGTATATAAGAGCAAATGTTGTGAATGCTGTTCCATGCTTATTTTTCAGTCTTTTCCCTGCTGTTTGTGTGAGATTACCGAACAGCAGAGTCTGAGAATTGGCAATTACCCCATTGCTGTGCAATTTTGAAGTTGATATATATAATTAGCAGGGGGTGTGGTGATGCAGAGCTTTTTGGCCCCTGCAAAAAATATTATTTTTAATCTTTTTCTGTGTTTCAATCTCTTTAGATTTGATCTAAAAGGGTTATTTTTTTTTTTGTATTTGCTCAGGTTTCAGTTTGCCCAGTGATGAGACAATTTTATATATATTATATATAAATATGATTGCGCCACAAATTGTTTTGTACCATGGTTTTGAGGGTGAGCAGTCAATAGTGATCATGAGGGAATAGTATTTAATGGTGGTTTCTAGGGCTTCCATCATCATTTTGGTGTGGCAGCAACAGAAGTTCACATCAACCATTAGACCACAACTAGGTAGGGAAATCCATGTTTAATTAAAAATAATAATACAAATAAAAGAGAATTTAATGAAATTCTTAGGGCAGAGAAACATTAAGTCTTATTGTTACCTTCCATGGTCCTTCATCCATGTTGGAGTTAGCAAGGTCTCCTCTTTAGTCTATCTTTGAGAGGAAATTAGGGGTTCCATATGGTGTGGTTGTCTGTAGCACACTTAGATGGCAGCACTTTGCATTATTTTCATATCCTGTTGGCAGTTTTACAAGGCAGCATACTTAAACTACAGTTTCTCCTGCACTAAATCAATTCATATTAAGAAAGAAAGAAAGAAAGAAAGAAAGAAAGAAAGAAAACTACAGTTTCTCCTGCACTAAATCGATTCATATTAAGAAAGAGAAAGAAAGAAAGAAAGAACTGGAAGGAAGAGTTGTCTGAGCTTCTCGTATGTTTACACAAATTTCACATTTATTGTTGAACTCCTTAGTTTAGTCAGTTCTCTTGCATGCATGCTGTGCTCCTGTTAGTTAATTTGCAGCTTTCTACCAGTTGTGGTAAGCGGTGGGAGTTGGCTCTGCAAAACTGTTTGAGTCTGTGGTCCCGGAAAGTACAGCAACTGTATAGTTAGGTCAACAACTGATGGTCAACAGGTGTGAGACTGAATCCACAGACAGGGGAATATTCCCTTTCCCAAGTGAGTGTGCAATCTCAAAGTTAGTATATATAATTAGCAGGGATGAGACGGTGCATGGGGGCTTGCCTCCTTGGAAATACACTTGTGTGTGGTTTAGTCCACTGTCTGGTAGTTCCCGGAGCCTGCGAGAGCATGTTGAGCTTTGTTGTTTCGACATTCTTATGCTGATTATATTGGTGCTGGCATAGTTGGTCATTCAATCCAGTGTCCTACTCCCATATGTACAGACATACATATCTATAAAGAGAGAAAGAGAGAGTATATATTTTAATTGGAGATTGGCTCTTAATGGTCAGCTTATAGTTTTCTGAAGTGAATTAATTACACTAGGACTTATCACTAAACAAAGTAAAAGCAGTAAACAAAGATCTCGGGTTCGGTGAAAGGCACTCCAACTTGTGGCTACATGTTATGATAAATAGGCCAAAAGCTCCTTTCTGCTGTAGTGAATACTTAGGGTTCAAAAGATTAAGGCATATTGGGATTTTAACACCAGCAGTAGTGCTTGGCCTTCATGCAGATTTGCACACATTTTTTCCCATTGTGGGGCCAGGCACTCAACTTTTAAATGTGATTTAAGGATGTAGCTACAGTTTGTAACAGTGCCCCTTTACTAGATGGAAGGAACTGTTGGAAATCAGACCCCATAGGAGAATTGGATAAGCTCCTTTTTGTAGTGACAAAAGAGGTAATTCCTTTCAATGTTTCTAGTAGGCTCTTATGCCACTTCCCAATTAAAGCTGATGTCCTCTCTTAATTGTTAAAATATTATCCAAACCAACAGGTCAAGATAGTGTGATTGCAAGAGTTTACTATAGGCTTTCCCATCAACTTTCAAGGCTTCACTGGGGCTTCAACTTGTAGAAATGTGTGTTCCAATAGGCTTTCCCATCAACTGTCAAACCTTCAATGTGGCTTCAACTTGTAGAAATTTGTGTTCCATTAGAGATAAAGAAGTAGATGAATATGATTCCTTGTACAAGGTGATGGGTAAAAGTAGAATTGCAGGCCAGTCCCCCCTTTAATATTCCAATTAGGTTTGATGCCAAAAAGAGAGAAGGTGAGTTCTGCTTAATTCACAATCTTTCTTACCCCGAAGGACCATCAGTCAAAGTGAAATCAGAGCTTCAAATGTGGCCCTTATTTTTGTCTGGCTTCAATGGTGGTCATTTTGTCAGGCGGACTGGGTGACAAGTGTAACATTGCAACTGTTCACTAATGTCACTATGGGGTTTGGGATGGGAGCATATTTTAATTGGCAATTTTTCCAGCTTTTTGGCCCATGCCAGGGTAATCCTATAGCTAGGCTTGGAAAGACCCAGGGCCATTAGCCTAGTACACACCTATGAACCTATGAAAAAAGGAAGAGAGATTATGGTCATTCCTCCTTTTAGCATCCTATTTTACATCTCGGTGGGTAAATGAAGTTCCTAGTACAGTTAGGGTACACTTATATGTACTGAGCCTGTTTGCAAGAGCTTACAGTCTCCCAGATTTCACCTCAGTTTTAGTTAGAAGTGGCGGCACCAGGTTTCCTTTTTTGTTAGGGCACAATAGGGGGCTGGCAGAACATGTAGGACATCTGAAGACCATAAATAAATAAATAAATAAATAAATACATAAATAACAAAATATAGACTGCATGTTAACAGTTCATCTGAAATACATTGTTACACATGAAAGACCATTTCCTATATTTTTCCTACGAAGAAATAAAACAAAACAAAACAAAACAAAACAATAAAGGCCAAAGTCTAATGATGTATTTGCATAATTTATATATCCTGGCAGTATGCATAATGGAAAATAATTAAATTTATTATGCTCATGGTTTAGATGAAATGTTAATATGATACAATGTAACACATTAAGTTGGTAGCAAACAATATAACAGAAGTGGGAGAACGGCACAAACATTTGTGCCTCAGTAACAAAAAAAATAATCTCATAAAGCATATTGAAGAAACTTGTTTTGCACAGTTCAGAGAATGAGATTTAATTTAAAACTTATTTCACATTTTACAGCAAAAATAGTAGCAGTCATTTGCTAAACAAAGCAGAATGCTCTGACATTGACAAGGAACTTAGCATGAGCAACAATAAGCTTCTCCTTCCGTGAAACTCTCATGTATTGAAAATGCATCTAACAATCCATTAAACTATGAGACCTGTTGACATTTGTAATCAAACAGTGTATAGTATATAGTATATAGTATATAGTGAATCACTAATTAGCAGCTATGTGAAGAGTGTAGGAATTCAAAAGACAAATGTATAATGCACTTGCTAACAGCCTGGAATAGCCATGGATGCAAATGTCTCTTTTCAGAAGCAGCTCAGGAGTTCTGTCTGGTGAAGTGACTTGGTCAGCCCCCCACAGATGGCAAATGAATGCTGAGGGAATCAAATACTATACTATAGGAAGCAGCTCATTAACAGCTTATACCATGCCTCTCAACCTCTTAGTGCAAAAAATCTGGACAAAGTTAAAACTAGTGGGGGACAGCAGCCCCAAAATAGGTACAAACTTTAAATATTGCTCCTATAAAATTAGAAAGTTGTTAGAATACATGGTTTTGCTTTATTATGTATTTTTTTGAAGGTCATGAAGTCTGAAACTCAAATGTATGTCATTATTTACTATTATTTAGTGACTTCAATCATCAATGATTTTCCAGAAAATCACAAATTGTATGAGGAACAGACCAAAAATATCAGGCAAACATCTGGACATTTGAGAGGTATGGCTCATAGCTTTAATCAGCTGCACTAAATACTAGATAAACTGTTGTAACCCAAACACAGTGCATTTTACACCTGTGTGTCTGCAAATACAAGCTAAATGAATAATGTTTTCATAATAAAAATATTAGCATTAAACTTGCATACTTCATGGTTCCAATTTATTCACTCATAAATAATAAACACATTGTCAATATTCAACAAAATAAAGAAACAAAGGCTCATACATAAAATAACGTGGCTCATATGATGATGCTCCTGCTTTCTACTGTTGATTCCATTCTTTACACTGCAATATATATATATATATATATATATATATATATATATATATATATATATATATATTTCTTCTGGGCCTAAATCAACAGTCTCATAAACCTAAGCAAAACCACACTGTCAATTTCCTCACTGCTAAAGCTAAATGAGAATGTAGTTACACAGCTCAACCAACATTTTATCCAGCCACCTCACTCCTAATAAATACTCATAATGACTTGCTACAAATAACTCCAAAAAATGAGAACTATACACCTAACATCTATTTCAAAGAAGTACCAACGTCTTTAATTAAAAAGCATCTTACTAAACTAAAACCTACCACACTGGCGCCTGACACCAAGAACAACTAAAAATTGCAGGAGATGTCCTAGCATATCCTATCTCTATACCTATAAACCACTCCATCAGAGAAAATATGGACAAATCCTTTATCATACCCCCTTGCTTATGGATGACTCATCCACTGACCTTACCAGCTACAGACCCATTGTCATATTATCACTTTTATATAAAGTCCTTGAAAAATGCATCCATAAACAGCCATTACATATATTGCAGAAAACTATCTTTGTTGCCCAGTGCAATATGTTTTTTATCCTACTCACAGTGCCATGTCAGCATTGTTATGCTTTACCAAAACTATGTAGCAGTGTCAAAATTCAGGCATTGTAGTGTCCACACTATTCCTTGACTTTTCAAAGACCGTTAATACCATCTGCCACCAAAACATACTGCAAAACCTGTCTACAATAGGACTAAATCAATTTCCTCTCACAGGCTATAAAATGGAGCAAAATTACTCTTCCTTCCAACTTGTCTCATTGGGTGTACACACCCCAAGGATCAATACTAGGCCCTTGTTTATGAGGGGCCTAGTATTGATCATACTGCCTACTTTATACTGCAGTTATATACTGTGTACTAAACTACACTGCTGTGCCGGTTAAATTATATTTTATTGCTGTTTTCACTTTTACAAAGCCCTTTTTGCTATTTTCACTGTTTAAGTATTTCCTGGTACTTCTTACTGTTGCAAAGCAATCTGTTCTTCTTCTTGTGGTTTTCCCGACAAGCAGTGTTAAAATAAATGATTCGTTAGCTGTTTAAAACATTCTGTAGAATCTCCTTGCTGATTTTCTGCTGCTTCAAATGTTTTTTTTAGTGTCTCACTGCTATTCTTTTGCTGTATTAAACATTCTCTAGTGTTTCCCACAGAAACCAGGGTAGCTAGTAGCTGTAGCATAGTCCAGATACAGGTTTGCTGGATCTGGGTCTGTTTGCAGTGGCTGTTTGTTCTGAGCATGTTTTCCAGGGCATCTTTGATTGGAAGCAGCCCTTCTGCACTCTAGTAAAAAGAGTGTGCTGATTGGGACCTGTCTAGTGAAGGGTGGTAGGTCTAGGGCTTGGAGTAAGCATCCTCACTGGACCTTTTGAAATGTTTTTAAGTGTTTTTCAAGTTTTTAGCTTCTGGTATTTAAGTCCTGCATTTGAGCAGGTTTCTGTTTATTTGTACCAAACTGAACTGAGGTGGGCTACCAGCTACAACTCTGAGCTGAGATACCAGATGACTAGAGGCTTCTGAGCTTCCTGAAAACCATGAGTTGCCTATATTTTTTGCTTATTTATACTATTTACTGCAGTTTTTATTGCCTGCCACCTACTTTAATACTGTTTTCATATGTTGTGTACTAAACTACACTGTTGCACTGCAATTGTCTGCTTTACTGTGCCTGTTAAATTGTATTTTCTTGCTGTTTACACTGTTCAAAGCTCTATTTGCTATTTTCACTAAGTGTTTACTGATACTTTTTTGTTGCAAAACAATCTGCTCAGCTTGTTTTGGTTGTTCCACCAAGTAGTGTTAAAATAACTGATTTGTTAGCTGTTTAAAACATTCTTTATAGTCTTCTTGCTGATTTTCTGCTATTTTAAATGTACTTTTTTAGTGTCTCACATCTATTTTTCTGCTGTGTTACTCATTCTCTAGTGTTTCCCACCAAAAATAGAGTAGCTAATAGCTGTAGCATAGTCCAGATACAGGTTTGCTGCACCTGGGTCTGTTTGTTCTGAGAATGTTTTCCAGGTTATCTTTAATTGGTAGGAGCCCTTCTCAACTCTTGTGAGAGGAGTGTGCTGATTGGAACCTGTCTGGTGAAGGATGGTGGTCTAATTTTTGGAGTAAGCATCCTCATTGGTCCTTGAACCATTGTCATTTTTTCCAAGTTTTTAGCTTTTGGTATTTAAGCCCTGAGCAGGTTTCTGCTTGTTTGCACATCATGCAGCACAGTGCACTGCCATGCAGTTGTGCTCCATAGCCAGACAGACAAATGTAACAATTTTTCCCTTAGATACAGCTGTAGCACATTAGTATACCCTCATCCTTACTACTTTCCTGGTCAAAGAAATACTACTAGTGAGCTGTAACCTATTAAACCATCAGCAAATGCCCCCCCCCCCCAGCAGAAATATCCATCTGCTGATCTCCTCCTTGGTCGATCTTAAAAAGCCCCCCTTTGTTGATAACATTCTTTAACCTAGCATTATGGACAGTTGAACTGCCCTTGTTTTAACTGCCAACCTTGTTGACTTGGGTCTCTTGAGGCAGTGTAGCAATTACCTCATGTACACCGACAGCCCTCTACTAATAATTCACGCTAGAACAGAGTGGGAGAGATGTGTCTACACCAAGAATCTTGAATCCATACCCTCTCGCACTCAAAACAGTAACACTGAAGAGGTTGTCAACCAACCCGTAACTACTCATGTGCATAGTACCACTACTCACACACATAGGTTCATAGGTTCATACTAGGCTATCTGCCCTAGGGCATTTATAAGCCTAGCCAGAGTGTGTGTGGCTTTCACCACCCCTTAGGATGAGAATACTATACCCATTAGTTTGCTGTGCCTCTGTCCAGCAGTGACACAGAGATGATTCCCGGGGTAAACCTACGATCTCCCATCCACTCGTCAAGATTTCTCTTGAACAGAGTCAGTGAGGGGCTCTGCCTCACATGGACTGGGATTCTGTTCCATAGTGTAGGGAGTCTCTGGGTGATGAATCTGTCCCTCCAGCACGTCCTATTTATATCCGTGTTGAGGTTTAAGTCTCTTGCTCTCGTGGTTCTGGTGGATTTGGATTTTTTGAGGTGGAGCATGTCCATTAATTCCGGGTTGGACATGGCCTTGTATGTCAGGCACAGATCACCTCTGAGCAGATGGTATGCGACTGAATAGAGCTGGAGTTTCTTCAGTCGGGCATCATATGACATATGTTTGAGCCCCTTTATCCTTTTGGTGAGGAACTTTTGGGGTCTTTCCAACTGCTGCAGGTGTCGGGTAAGGTACATTCAATGGGGCGTTGTACTGAATCATTGGTCTGATAAGTGAAGAGTACAGGGGTACAATGACCTCTCCTGATCTGGATGTGAATCCCTTCATGATCAGGTGGGCAATGTAGAAGGTCTTCCTAACCACTTTGGCAATGTGAGTGTCAAAAGAGAGGTTACTGTCAACTTGGGTCCCCAGGTCCCTGATAACTTCTTCCTTGTTTAATGGATTACCACCTATGTGGTAATTAGGGGTTACCTTGTTTTTCCCAAAGGGTATGACTATACATTTTTGGCATTTAGCTTAAGGCCATGGCTCTGGCACCAGTTATCCATTTCTATGAGACCTCTCTGGAGGATGTCTGTGTCTGATGGAGTGTCAATTATGGTGCCCAGTTTGCAGTCATCTGCAAATTTTGTCAGCCACAATCCCCTATGTTTGCCTGCACTTCAGAAAAATAAATGCCGAACAAGAGGGGGCCCAGGACTGAGCCCTGTGGGACACCGCTTGTGACCGGCTTAGAGTCTGACATAGCACCAGCAACTCTAACCCTGTGTGTTCTGTCCTTGAGCCAGTTTGCAACCCATCTTGTGACATATGGGTTTACATCTAAGCTGGTGAGCTTTTCTATAATGCCCGAGTGGGGTATTGTGTCGAACGCTTTTGCTAGGTCAAGGTAGGCTGTGTGAACTGCCTTACCCTCATCAATGGCCTTAGTGACTGTTTCAAAAGTCGACCAAGTTCAAGAGGCAGGATCTGCCCTTGACAAAGCCAAACTGGGTAGGATCCAGTGTCTGTAGGTCCCCAATGTCTTTATTTATGAGTTCCATTATGATCCTCTCCATAGCTTTGCAGACAAGGCTCGTCAAGCTTATGGGGTGGTAATTTCAGGGTCCGTAGAAGCACCGCCTTTGTGGAGTGGGACCACAGTTGCCGTCGCCATTCTTTGGGTATGTATCCTGTAGTAAGGCTAAGATTAAACAGCAGCCTTATGTGTGGGTTTAGTTCCTCATTGAGTTCGTGTAGCACACAGCCGGGGACACCGTCCGGTCCCATTGATGCTGTGTTTTTTGCTTTAGAGAGAGCAGCTCTCACCTGGGCATCTGAGATGTTTGGGAGGCTAGACTCTGGTGGGATAGATATTTCTCCTTTTGGGGGGGAGGGAGGGGAGAAATTTGCACTGAACCTGTCTGCCAGTATGTTGGCAATGTCTGTGGGTTCAGTGATTTTTTTTATCATTTTGGACTAATTCTGAGCATATCTGGGAGTTTCCACCCAGGTTTCTAACATAGCTAAAGAAGGCCTTATGATTGTCTTTTGTGTCATTAGCGATTTTTCTCTGAGTTGGCCTTGGATGATTTTATGAGTGATCGTAGTTTTTTTGCTAGTATTGATCAGAGATGCCTTCCCTTTTAGGGATTTTGCTCTGTCATGTAGTAGCTTTCTCCTCTTGTTGTAGAGTTTGTTTATGGCTGAGGTCCACCAGACCGGGTGCCTGCCTTTGGTGGAAAGGGTCTTGATTTTATTAGGGATTGCTTGATCCATACATTCCTGGAGGTGCTCGTAGAAGGCATTTGTAAGGGTTTCAGCAGCGTGGGTTGTGGTTTCCACTGGCTCGGGGGCCTTGAAGGATACCACTCCAGTCTTAAGAAGTGTGAAGTTTGCTTTTGAGAAGTTCTTCACTGTGGTCTTTTGCTGGGGGTGGGGCGGGATGCGCATCTCCAGTGCCATTAATTTACGATCTGATCTCACCAATGAGGCATATACTTCCGGTGTGGAGCATTTTGTCCCCATGTTTGTGATGATCAGGTCTAGTATATTTTCTCCTCTTGTGGGAATGGTGACTAGTTGTTCCATAGCATTTGAGTTTATGAACTCCAGGAACCTTTGGGCTAGGGTGTTGGGGCTTGAGTAATGTTCCCAGCCTATGTTTGGGTAGTTGAAGTCACCCAAATGATGGTGTTTGGAGAGATATTCATACTCTCCAGTGTCTTCAGGAAGGCTGTGTGGGTTTCCTGAGTTTGAGAAGGTGGTCTGTAGCATGCTACAAACTGTAGGGCAGTTTTACCTATGGTTAATTGCACCTGGATGGTCTCCGATGCTTCATGCGTTGCCACTAACCTGGAGGTGTGGGTATCCTTTATGAATATGGATACTCCCCCACCTTTTGTGGTTCGGTCTGGATTTTGGGGCCGGAACGCATGATATGAGGTATAACCTGATAGTGCTGGGGTGCTCTCAGGAGCCTTGAACCATGTTTCAGTCACCGCACAGACATCGATGTTCTCCATACTGAGGAGGGCTTCGAGGGCATGCATCTTGAGGTTTAGACTTCTGGCATTGAGCAGTATTACCCTTAGTTTTTCTCCATTTTTGTTTTCTAGGGCGGTAGGTTTATCATTTGAGCCTTGCCTAAAAAAGGCACTATGGGGGTGGCAAGAGCCTTTGCCAATATCTGGAAGCCCAGGGGTGACAGGTGCAAGCCGTCCCTTGTGAAGCAGCGTGGCTTGTCAAGCATGTCATCCCAGGCAGACAGACATTGGATCCCCTTAGAATGACACCAGTAATTAAGCCAATTATTAAAGCTGATCATTTTGTCTCTGTATTGTGGCATCATTCTTGGTGAGGGTAGGATACTGCTCAGGGTCAGGGTCATACCGGCCTGGGCTACATAATCTGAGAGCTCCTCTATGTCTTTTTCATGTAGTCCAGGGAGGTACGTCTCAGGTCGTTCACACCGGCATGGACAATGACTGAGTCATACTTGTACTTGCTGTGGAGTGACCTGAGTGCTTGTGTTATGTGGCGGATTCTAGCGCCTGACAGGCAGCTTACTGTGATCTTTTCCTTGTTCAGTCTGGTGAGTGGGACGTCAGTGTGTCTGACTATGGAGTCACCTATAACAAGTGTGTCTGGCATTGTGTTTGGCCTTAAGGGCTGTGACTGTTTAGCACACTGACTTTGAGAACTATGTGTTGCATGTCTTATGTCTTGAGGTGGCAGTTGCTTGGGTGTCTGCTTTGGAGGCCTCTGTAGTTTTGGTAGATTTTTGATCAGTGCCTCCGAGTATGTCTTTGTGTGTTTATGTGTTTGTTTTGCAGTTGTGATAGTTCTATGTGAAACTGGGTTTGTGGTGTGCGTGGTTTCCTTCTCCTCCTGTCTGGTCTTGCCAGTCCTGAGTTGAGAGAGCTCAGCCTCCAGTTTGGCTATATAGTTGCATCTCTCACATATATTTGTGTTTTGTGGGAGAAGGAGTAGGTTGTCTGTGTACATGAGGCAATTGTAACATTGCCTCAAGATGCCCAGATTCACCAGCTGAACAGGAGAGGACGCTAGCAACTGACCCTTCAACATGCTAGAAAAAGTGAAAAAGTTTGCTGTGTAACTGAGTCAGAAGGGACCTATAGGGAAATGGGTACTCAAGGGGATTCTAGGCTAATGTAGTACTTTGTTTAGTATATAAGTACTTTACCTATATAAAAATGCTTTAGGAGCAAGTGCTGAGCTTTTGAGATAGAGAATAGACTGTTTAGATTGCAAGTAGAGAAGTTCTAAGGGAAAAATTGAAGAGCAGACTTTACGGAGCCAGAAATAGTTTAACCTTGTTTAACTGGCGCTGCCCGATGGTGCTCTATGGGCAACTCCCCGCTAAATCACGCAAAAGCACGCTAAAGCGGGCTTTATAGCAAGGGTTGAAAAGAGCTAGGAATTGACCCAAAATGGCCAATAGACTACAAGTTTCTGGCTGGAACCACTGCTCTAGGGACAAATAGGCTGCTCAGTGCTCCCCACTCCCACTGGTGAACAAAGAAGCTTCCCTTTATCCAAATAAGGATATGGAATAGCACAGGAACCAAGCCAAAGCCCAGAGATCAGCAAACTCTGAAGACTGGACTATTCTAGTTCAGTAAGGTGGGAAAACAAGATTTTTTTTTTTTTTTTTTTTGCAGAAAACAGAGGAAAAACAGACAGTAAATGCTTTTAAACGGCTAGCGCACTTGAGTGTGTTAGCCTACAGGTAAAATTAAGCAACAAATAACTTTTTAAAAGTGCAAAACAGTTAATCAACACAAAAACAGTTTAAATAGAATGCAGAGCTGTATAAACAGGCAAAAATGCAGTCGCTAAGCAGTAAATAATCAAAAAGCCAGAAAAAAATACTTAAATCAGGAAAAAGTCACTCTTTTGCTCTCTGCTGCTTGTAGAACTCTGCAGGACACCACGAGGAGCTGTGCTGAGTTGAATACAAGTGAAAAAGCTCGCTAAAGCGGGCTTTATTACAGGGGGCTGAAAAGAGCTAGGAATTGACCCAAAATGGCCAATAGACTACAAGTTTCTGGCTGGAACCACTCCTCTAGGGACAAATAGGCTGCTCAGTGCTTCCCACTCCCACTGGTGAACAAAGATGCTTCCTTTTATCCAAATAAGGATATGGAATAGCACAGGAACCAAGACAAAGCCCAGAGATCAGCAAACTCTTAAGACTGGTCTATTCTAGTTCAGTAAGGCGGGAAAACAAGCTTTTTTTTTTTTTTTTTTTTTTTTATACACAAAAATCAACATAAGCGGAGGTTCTCTCAAAAAATTACTGAAACACCAGGCACCTCCAAAACACAAGACTGCTACAACTAACACAGTTCCCACAGCACCCATGACGCATAGTAACACCAGTGTCTCACCAACCAAGCCTGTAAGGCGTAACACTCAAAAGACAGATTTTCTAGTTATTGGAGAATCAGTAGTGAGACACACAGATGTCCCACTCACCAGGTTGGACAAGGAGAAAAAAACAGTCAGCTGCCTGTCCGGTGCCAGGATTCATCAGATCACACTTGCACTCAGGTGTTTCAGCAACAAGTACCATTATGTCTCTGGAGTGAATGACCTGAAATCCACCTCACTGGACTATATGAAGAGAGACATGATTGAGCTCTCTGAGTATGTGTCCCAGTCAGATATGTCCCTGGCCTTGAGCAGCATACAACCCTCACCTAGAATGATACTAAAGTATGATTAATTTCAACAATTGGTCATACATCTCAACAGTACAGATTTTCGCAGAATACCCAGATTTTTGCCTCATATTTTTGTTCTTTTTCTCATAAAATTGTGTTTTTTCTGGCAAACCATCAGCAAATCTTTGAGGGTTGAAGTCAGAAAGTAATGACAGATATTTAAGTTTCTGACTTTGTACCCTTCAGAACATTTATGCTGATGCAAAACCTGTTATTCTATCTACTTTCTAAGTTTGTAAGAGCAATATTTAAAAGGTGTCCCTATTTTTGGGCCTTTGTCTCCCCATTTTTATGGCTTTGTCCAGATTTCTTGATCTAAGAGGTTGAGATGTATGTAATTGGCTTAGTTTTTAGTGTCATTCAAAGCAGATCCAGTTCCTGCCAGCCTGGGAAGCTTTGCCAGAAACATTTTACACCTGGCACCTCTAAGTTTTCAGCTGCTGTCAAAGGCTCTTTTCTCCCCCATAGTGCTTTTTTAGGCAAAGTCTCGAAAAAAAAACTTACCAGAGTGAAATTTGCCAAGCAAAACAAAATAATGGTCATGCTGTTAAATTCTAGGACCTTAAACCAAAAACTGCGCACCCTGGAAGCACTTCTGTCATGGGAAGATGTAGTTGTCTGTGCAGTCACAGAAACCTGGTTCAAGGCCTCAGAGAATACCCCTGCCTTGCAAGGCTACAATGCCTTCCACACCTTCAGACCGCAAAACGAACATGTGAGAACCAAGGGAGTGGTGTTTTATATATATTAGAGATAAATTCACCTCCTGTCTAGTTAGACTGGACAACACCATGGAATTACTCCAAGTTCAGGTTACGATGGGTAAGACCCCCATTCAAGCCATAGCTGGTTATAGATCCCCCACCATGGGTCAAGACATGCATGAAGCCTACTCTACCACACTGGAGACAATCCAAATATTACTGAACACTCTGGTTATGGGAGATTTCAATTATTCCACCATCAACTGGGAAACCTATGCTAGCCCCAACTCACCAGTGCAAAAATTCTTTGACCTTTTTAACTCAAATGCCCTGGACCAAATTGTTCATGCCCAGACAAGAGGAACAAATGTACTAGATCAGGTCTTCACTAACATGTCTAACAGATGCACTACCGCAACTCGGACCCTCATAGTTAAATCTGACTACAAATCAGTAACCTCTGAGTTGGCACTAACACTAGAACTCATAAAGGGTGAAATCAGACTAAATAACTTTATCAAGGCAAACTATGCCTTCCTAGGTGAAGGTATAAATTAATTCCAAGCTTTACCCCCAGATGGAAGTGGTAAATCAGTAACCTCTGAGTTGGCACTAACACTAGAACTCACAAAGGGTGAAATTAGACTAAATAACTTTATCAAGGCAAACTATACCTTCCTAGGTGAGGGTATAGATGCATTCCAAGCCCTACCTCCAGATGGATGTGGTAACTACACCGAAGCTTACACTAAAGACCTGCACAATCACTTGGATAAGTGTATAGTCTCAGCTGTACCAGAAAGAATCAAAACCAGAGCCCCAAGTAAAAACATGCTGCCATGGTGGACATCAAGCATCAACAAACTTTGCAATAAATGCAAAACGTTGCTGTCCAAGAAAACAAAGGTGAGGCCCCAACAATGGAAAACCACTCTCCTCAGCCTCAACAAGCAAATAAGTCAACTTGTCAAATCCTCTAAGGGCTTCTTTGAGAAAAGCTTAGCAAACACAGCCTAGGATAACCATAAAGCCTTTTACAGCTATGTTATGTAGCTTAAAAGGTAGGACCCAAGCATGTGCAGAACTAGTGACCAACAGTATCACACACACTGACCCCGCAGAGATAGTAAAGCTGCTAGGGGATAAGTCTGGCAAAAATTTCACTCTCTTATCCCCTCCAAACTTATCACAAACCTTCTCCCAAACTCCCCTCCCCCACCCTACATATTTGAAGACCAGGTCATCAAAGCCTTGTCCAAGGCAAAAAAACACAGCCTTTATGGGATCAGATGGCATCCCAGGCAGTCTTCTAAACAGGCTAAAATATGAACTAGCATCACCATTAAGTACCCTTTTCAATCCTAGCCTAACCACACACTTTGTTCTTCAGGAATGGAGGACAGCAACAGTTATTCCCTCCACAAAGATAGCCTAGTAACAGACCCGGGGAATTACAGACCCATAAGCCTGACCAGCCTCATCTGTAAGGCCATGGAATGTATCATTATGGGCCTCATAAATAAAGATATATTTGATTGCAAAACCCTGCATCCTACCCAATTTGGCTTTGCCAAGGGCAGATCCTGCCTGGTAAATCTAGTGGATTTCTTTGAAAATGTGACCAGGGCCATTGATGAGGGCAAATCTGTGTACACAGCATACCTCGACTTGGCAAAGGCTTTCGACACAGTCCCACTCCAGGCATTACTGATAAACTTGGCAAACTGAAGGTAAATCCCTTTATTGTAAGATGGGTTGCCAACTGGCTCACAAACTGGACACCCATTATCAAAGTGGGTGACTCGACATCAACCAGCAGACCTGTCACCAGCAGGGGCCACAGGGGTCAGTGCTGGGCCTATTACTGTTTGGTATATACTGTTCAGAAGTTCAGGTCATAACTAAGGGGCTGTAGCTGACCAAGTTTGCGGATGACTACAAATTAGGTGCAATCATTGAATCCCCAAATGATGTCAGCATACTCCAGAAGGGTCTTGCACAGACCAATAACTGGTGTCTTAGTCACGGTCTCAAACTGAATGCAAAGAAATGCATTATTATTCCCTTCAGCACAAACAATGTCCCTTCCCACTATCAAATCAACAACAATACCCTAAGTACCCAGGAAGTGGTAAGATATCTGGGATCACAAGTTGACTGCGACCTTAACTTCAAGCACCATGTGTCTACTGTAGTAAGGAAGGATTTCTACGCAGCACACTTGATTAGAAAAGGCTTTACCTCAAGGGCAAGGGAGGTTATATCCCCTCTATACGTGGCACTAATCTGGCCCATAATTGAGTATAATCCCCCATTTGGCATGCACCATACAAAGCACCTGCAGCAATTGGAGACACCTCAGAGGTTTCTAACAAAGAAGATCAAAGGACTCCAGCATGTGCCTTACACAGACCGACTATACAATACAGAGTATAGTGACAGGGAATTTAGACTTCTTAGGGGAGACTTATGCTTGGCTTACAGAGTAATCTCAGACCCAAACCTAATGAACTTGCTGCATATTCATACATCAAATAGGACTAGGGCTACTCATTCCAGGGAACTAAATATGGCCTGCAACTTAAATAGGACATGCTGGAGGGCCAGATTTGTCTCCCATTGACTGCTGCATATTTGGAATAGGTTACCCATTCATGTGAAATAGAGCACCTCTATGACACTATTCAAAAGGAACTTGGATGAGTGGATGGGGTACCATACATTCTTACCGGGGATAGTGCCCACAACCATCCTGGACATGGGCAGTCATTACTAAATGTAATCTTGGGTATTGACTAGTATTTCTATGGTATTACATTGGGATGAAATGGCTAGGTTTGAAATGACCTCCGGGTTGATAGCCAAGTAATTACCTATTTTCCTGTGATCATATACTTATCTGCATACTGCCCCCAGTCGATCATTATCATACAGTATGCAGATGATTCCACATTAATTTACATTGCTACTACAAAAAAATACCCCATAACAACCCTTATCAATAGAATCCTGTTTAGATGACACCCCGCTCCTTCTAAATGAACAAAAACTAAACTGATATTATTCATTATAAAACAGTTTTCATTCGAGAAGTCTTCCTTCACAATAACTTCCAAGAATAAAAACTAAATGGTCATGGCCTTAAACTCAGTGCAAAAAGTATTATCATCCCTTTTGATAAGAGCAAAGTTTATGCTAATTACTAGATCAATAGCAACACCCAAAGTATGCAGTCAGTGGTGAGAGACCTTGGCACGCAGGTTGACAGCAACCTTACGTTTGATCATAATGTCACCACAATGGTAAGAAGGGCATTCTGTATTGCTCATCTCATAAGTAAGGGCATTGCCTCCAGAAAAAAAGCAGTTATCATCTCCCTGTACTCTTCCCTTATCAGGCCAGTAATTGAGTACAATGCCCCTTTTGGTAGATACCTTTCCAAGCACCTGCAGCAATTGGAGAGATCACAAAGGTTCCTTATGTGGAAAAAATTCAAGGTCTTCAGCATCTGTCCTATGTGGATCACCTGAAATCACTGTCACTTTATTCTGTTTCATACAGACTACTCAGAGGTGATCTCTGCCTTGCATATAAGGCAATCTCTGACCCTGATTTACTGGAAATGCTGAATATCCGCAAGTCAAATGGTACACAAGTTACTCGTTCTAAATACCTTAGCCTGGTATGTGACATTCATAGAACCTTCTAGAGGAACAGATTTGTCTACCAGAGGTTACCACACCCTTGGAATAGACTCCCACTTTATGTAAAACACAGCACCTCATTGCTCTCTTCAAACACAATCTGGACGATTGGATGGGTAATTGTACATTCACCCCAGGGGTTCCACCTGTGTCCCTCTTGGACAGTGGCAATAGGTGCTGATCGTGGAAATAAGGGTATAACTTGGGCCATTAGCCTAGTAACTTTCTATGATCCTATGATCCTAAAACCGAGATAGTGTCCCATTAAAAACTAGTAAATGTTATTATAGATGAACACTTTAAATTCAGTTAATATATCCTTCAAGCAACCAAAAGAACTCATCAGAAGGTAGGGTCCCTATACAGAATAAAACCTTATCTCGAAGATGCAACAAGGAAATCCATTGCAACAGTATCTACTCACAGCTCTGCTTTACACTCTCCAATAATCACCAACCTAAACTCCAACCAATCTCTTATGCTGGAACAATGTTACAACAAAGTGGCTATATTTGCCACAAATCAGCCGCATACGACACATCACTGTATTGCTCTTAAGCAACTCCAATAGTTAGAACGCCCACATACACTCATATATTCACAGCTGATAAAAACACATAAAATTATATTCATTCTTGAAAAATGCCATAGCTTAAAGTGCATTATTTAACACTATGATCCTAAAAGAACCCTGTGATTCTCAGGGAAAACACTTCTTTCTGTATCCAAACCGAATAGTATGGCAGATGACTCATTATACTCCAACTGTATTACAAAAAAGTGGAACAACAATCCACACTCATTAAGACAAATTAAATGTCCCACATCATTATAACTAGAGCTAAAAGCACCTAACATCTACATGGCTTTTCTCATTTATATTCCCAGGATAATCAAAATCAGATACTGTATAACATACCAAGTGTAAAGGATATCACACCAAACATGTGCTTGCCTTAACCCATGTTAAGAGGCAGATTTTAGCACTTTAAATCATTACATTTTTTAAACTATCACATTCAATTAATACTAATCTGTACTGTTATCATCTGGTTTCAGAACTACAACATTAAAATACTTAATCTCCTTTTATTCTATCCTTGTAATAGATAATTATAATCTCTAGTCTAACTACAACTACAGTTGGGAACCTCTACTCTTTCCACCTCTTCAAATATACTAGTTGCAGTGTCACCTCCTCTTGACCTTTCTCCTGTCTCTGTACCTGTCTTCTTCTGCTATTATCAAGCTTTCCCTTTCATATGAAAATCAGTTGATCTGACACCACTAACTTGAATTCCCTCTGTACATGCTCTGTATATCACATTTTCTCACATAACTGGATTTTTTTTCTTTTTCTAAATTATTGTTCTCCCTATATTCATAATTTTGTGTAAGTACATTACTCACTATATGCACAAGCCAAAATTTCCTGCAAGGGACAATATGTAAATACTTTACTATATAAATCAGCATGTACCATGAAACTATTCTTACAATAGTGTCTTAACCTGTAACAGGCATATATTCTTAAGATGTGTCAAGGAACCTTGTACTGTACTTATCACTTCCTCATTTGTCTAAAACATTGTATTTTTTTCATCATTTTGTTTTATATACTTATATTGTGGAACTTTTTTCCCTGGGCTTCCCTGAAAAGGAGCGCTACTGCTCAGATGGACTTTCCTGTTAAACAAATGATAAATAAAATAAAACGCTGCCAAATTAAATAAACCTATATGGTCCAACAAGGTAGCACACTGTTTTTGATTCAGTAAGTTGCTCTACTCAGTGTGTAGAGCTGCACAAACAAGGTAAACACTGTGGTATGTATATTACAGCATAAGCAGCCGAATTGTATGCTAATAAACCAATACAAGATGAAGGAGTTATTCAACAAGCTATAAAGCAGCCGTATAGACTCAATGCTGGATTTCCCTACAAATTCCCAAACCTATTGGAATACAGCCATGGAAAGGAGTCTACACAGAAGCAACGCTGGGGCTGCCGTTACTTTAATTCATGTGTACATGCAACAGGCTGAAGTCTATGCTGCTGCTGCTAATAGACCAAGGCCAAGAAGGAGAAGAGTTTTCAGACCCCAGGTAACTTATCACACTCTACATGACGTGGAAATTTTAGAGCGCTATTGGGTGGATGGAAGACCCTCTACAGGAACTGTGCAACCTCTGTCGTCATCAACTCAAGGCAAACCGAGGGGAATCCATACCAGTAGAGACAATGGTATGTGTGCCATTTAGAATTTTAGCTAAAGGTACCATTCAGAGACCAACAGGAGACATGCTGGGCATGTCACAGGCATCAGAATCCAGGATCCTCCATCAGTTTCTGAATGCTATGCTCCAACATGCCAGTGACCACATATATTTTCTCTGGACTCCTGAAGACAGGGCCAGAAATATGCAGGAGTTCTACCCTGAGGCACACTACCCTGAAGTACTGGATGCCATAGATTGCACACATATAGAAATTAAGACACCACCCTGGGAACAGGAAAGGCTCTACATAAATAGGAATAGCTTCCACTCTACTAACTGCCAAGTCGTGTGTAATGCCAAAGGAATCATCTTGAACGTGTGTGCTGGCAACCCAGGCTGTTACACCAACATACATATCTGGCACACATCCTAACTGTATCAGATATTCACTAGAGGGGTTATCCCACAGGGTCTTTTACTGGGTGATGCAGATTAGGCTCTGGAACCATGGCTGATGACACACATCAGAAATGCACACACACCTGTTGAAGAACACCATAATGAGGCCTTCATGATGGCTATAAGCATACATTGGCACAGGAAGAGATGCCTGGATCAGGTGGAGGATGGACAGTGGGCCTCCTCTGTGCACCCCTAACAGCTCTCATGCATGGCACCTCACCCACACTTTGGTATGGCCAGAGTCAACAGGCACTGAAGCTACAGTAACCACACTTCTCTGATCGATTCTCTTGCCCTCCACCTGTCCAGTATCTGAGGGCTGACTGGAATGGCTAGGTGTTGGCCTACTGGCTGTGTCCAATGGACTTACAGGGGATGGCTGTATGTCAACCTCAGTGTCAAATTCAACCTCTGGACCCCCTGACTGTGCCTCTGTTTAGCCACCATCATCATCAGAGTCTGCTGATACTCTGATATCAGGTAGTAGAAGTCCCACACTTCCACTGTCAGGATCACCTGTGATAATAAGCAACAGCACAGGAAAAAATTAATACCTACACTACTATAATCCAATATATGCTAACAAGCTAACAGTGGTGTCACTGTTACAGACAGTACAGCAATGCACACAGCAGTCTTGACACCAACATCACAAACTAAATATTTCTTTGAACTGCTCACCAGTACTGACATAAACATATTGGCTTACCATGTGCAGATGATTGTAGGCTCCCTATACTGGATGGTCCTGGAAGAACTTAAGCAAAAGGTAAGGAAAACATTATTGCAATTAACAGTAACACAGGCAGTATAACGTTTTGCCCTTTATATGTCCATTAACAATACTTTCAACAAGAACGTGGATGAGAATTCCAACCTAAGCCCATGTGTAATCAATCAAAATCTGTTGTTAGCTATAGCAATCTACAACATCCCTCCCAACCAATTTCTTGTTAAACAGAACTAACATATTGATGTAAATATTTTGCTATACATGAGTATTTAACAATGAAGATACGTAAGCCTACTTGGAAGCTCCTCCTGGGACATACTTTCTGTCCCTGAAACAGTAGCACCAATGTCAAGGACATGCTGTTCTGCATTTTCCTGGGAGCTGTCTGGATCCCTGAGTGTGGACAGAAACTCTTCATTTGCTATTAGTGGTGGCTCTGTAGCAGGTCCTCACCCTGTACCCATCCGATCATGGGCCACTGCAGATACTCACCTCCATGCAGATAAGATCATGTTACTGGTCCTATGGTGCACCTGATCATATGTCCTGCTGTGGCTGCCTACTGTATTCACATCTACAACTATCTGCTGACAGATTTGCATTCTGCCTGACATATCTCAACATCCCATCATAAGCATAAAGGCACCATGTTGCATAAAAGCTTCCACAATGACCTGATTCTAAGTGTCACTGAAGAGTGTTTTTGGGGGATTGAGCTGCCTTGGTGCTATAGTTCTAAGTGTCCTAAAACACAGCAGAAGGATAATACACATAAGTATCACATAACTAAAAAATACATGTTCCCAGATAAAACAGAAAAGGTAGCATTTCAGTATTTCACTCTAATATCACCCTCCCCATCCAACCACTACCTTTCTTTCCACTCCACTAACTACCTTGATTATAGCAAGCTCAGATGCTCATAAGCCAGTACTTATTATACAGCAGGAACTTCTTCTTGTAACATTTGTTAATGTCTGTTATGTACTTTACAGATAAAGATTCTAGTTGTCTACTGATGTACTATGTTCTTCATCTGTAAATATGTTGTAAGTAATTGCTATGTAAATTGTTAATTGCTATGTAATCCAATGTAACTACTGTCTGTTTATTTTAACTGTGGAGCTTTTCTCCCCGGGCCTCCACTGAAAATGGACCTACGTCCAGTCAGACACTCCCGGTCAACAAATATAAATAAATAAATAAATAAATAAATAAATAAATTACCCACTAGAGAAACATAAAACAGTCTAGATAGTTGAAATATGAATATGAACAACATGAATTTTGTGGTTGTAACATATTACATTCATACACAAAGCAAGGCTGGATGCAATACAAGGGAGAGTAACAATAGCAACATATCTTTGTCTGTGCCAAAACAGAAATGCAACTTTGTTCCCCCACCCCCAAAAGAACAGGTAAATTATACATTTTGCTAACAAACCATCAGTGAAATGCTAAAAGGGCTATCAAATGAACTGTCCCTGAAACATGTGTACAGATTTAACACAGAACATTCCATTTTACGCTATTGCCAATCATGTATACCTGTGAAATGACCTAATAAACATGCCCATGCCCATGCCATCAGTACACATCTAAGTAATGCATACAGATAATAGTAGCATTTGCTAATTAACACACACACACACACACACACACACACACACACACACACACACATATGAAACATATTTTTCTTAATGAAATTTCAGCATGTGCAGTATATAGCTGGAAAATGCAAGCATAACTTCTCCAGTTTAATAGTCTTCTGTGCAGATATATCCCAAAGTAATAGCTTCTTCTGTGTTCTCCACATAAACACATCTTCTCACCTTCAGTTTCCCTAGCTACACAAGTTGCCTTATGGTGTAGATTCAGGGTTGTTAGAATGGTGAAGATGCAAATGAGGTGTGAACTCATCAGAATTGCTGAATCCCAAATATTTAGCTCTGTCTAGCAAATGTAAACATAGTGCAGGCACTCCCTTAGTGTTTGTTGATAATGGATTGCAACTGTGAATGATTACTGGTAGGAGGAAGGAAAATGCAACAGCTATGCAGACTGCCCTACTTCCAGTGTATATACAAAGCATATAGAAGTAATTTTATCAAGGTTGGAAATGTAGGTAAGCAGCACACAATTCACAGGTTCTGTTCATTAACATCCAACCTCCCCTTCATTTATCGACAACTGTATGTTATTACCATTTAATATTCTCACACATTTTAAGGACAATCATACAAAATGCCTTACAGATGGATGTCTCAGATTACTGCTCAGTGAAAACAAGAATGAGCAAGAAACACAGAGAAGTAAGACAGAGCTGCATTTTTGCAAGCAATACTCTTAAATGGTTGTGTGATTACTCAGTGCATTACATCCAAAATTAATGCACGTGCAAATAACTATTACATGGTTTCTTAGAACTATGGATGAGGTTGCAGTTGTTTGTATGCAGAATGATTTCAGTTCCCTGCTGCAAAGATGTTTCCGTGGCAAAGAGGGATAAGTTATCCTTACCATGTTTTGAAGGTTCATTGGAGTGAGCATTCAAATCCAGATCTATGTATAAATATTTCATGTGTACTATCAAACATTTTGTATTGTTTATTTCACAGATTGTTTTTCTTCATTTCAACTACTTTTCCCTTTTTTGCCAGGGTTTGTGTGGTGCATGGGTTAGGGAAATGGAGAAAATGAATGTCAGGTTTGACTGTGCTTATCTTGTTTGAATGATGCATAGCAGTGCACAAACCTGGACTAGTGGACCACACAGGAAGCAGACAGAACACCTGCAGAACACCTGCAGACAGGGCATCTGTAAAATTGCAAAGGTAAAAGATGATACATTGTTGCAATTTTTGTTTTCCATCATGCAATGCTGGTGCAGGGTTCCTCAACACCTCCTATCATTGAACACTTGCCAAAAGGGTGCAGACAGCCAATAACTGAAAATAGATGCATTCAATTAATTCTGTTGGGCACCACGCAAACACACTAAGCAGCTTTGCACAGCTGTTAACACAGAGAACCTAAGAATGAGTAGAAATTTATGGAAATGTCATGTCACTATTCTTGTGGCAGCAGCTCTAAGTGTAGGGCTGGAGTAGATATGGTCTTGGGTTCTAGTACAGGGTCTGCAACCTATTTTTACTGTTGTGACAGTGTAGTTCAGAGCAATGAATTCTAAAATGGACAAGTGTTATTTCAACATTCTTGTGGCAACAGGTGTACATATAGGACTGCCATGCATGTTATCCTGGGTTCTAATACAGGACATTTGAGACATTTTTAAAGTTGTTCCATTTCCCATTATATTCACTCTCACTTATAACACTTTAGATAGTAGAGCCAGTATGAATTATATGTATGGGATAAGACACCCTTATTGTGTTTTCAGATGTATGACTGAGGTTATACTGTATACTATATTTCTGTAAGTATAATTCTGCTATCTGGACTTGGATGGCCTTCACAATTAAATAAAACACATACACAACTAGATCTATATACAAGAACCTTGTCAGGTCACACACATGCATGTGTATTACCTCAAACTGTCAACTGTATGATTCTTGACTATGTCTGAGCA
This sequence comes from Protopterus annectens, assembly GCF_019279795.1. Lineage (NCBI taxonomy): Eukaryota > Metazoa > Chordata > Ceratodontiformes > Protopteridae > Protopterus > Protopterus annectens. The sequence continues at coordinate 1,372,833,738 of NC_056725.1, read as the reverse complement.
GCACTTCTGTGGCAAAGATGAAAAATGAAGGTTGTGGAAGAAAGTGTTTTGTCCCATATGCCTATGTTTGAATCCCACACTTTAAAAATCAATTTTATCAGTCAGGTGTTAGACATGTCTGGTGTTAGTGGAGAAGCTACCCAGCTTATGGCACAGAGGTGGGTTGTCCAGGAGTCCAGGATATTTATTGGACTTCTGGTAAAGCACCACAGTCAAAAGACTTCTGCATGGGTATATTCTGGTTCCCAGTACAAGTCTGAGGCATGGAGTAGTTTAGCTCAGGCTGTATCCAGTGCTACTGGCATCCCATGCACTGGAGAATAGTGTAGGCATCAATTTAATGCAAAAGGAATACCCTCAACCACTGATTGGCTGGATTTGAGACTGTGGACATCCCACAGCTGTGTAAGTATGATAATAAGAGAGTATTTTAATTCTTAAAAAGCTAAATATAGGTAAGACTGGTATGCACAATGCTCTTCTGTTCTTTTCTGTTATTTCCCCAGCTAATATCAATATAAAGTTCAATAGATGGGCTCATGCTGCTCAAATGGAGAGACTGAGGGAAGCAAGTGGTATGTATGCAGCATAGGAGAAGTATTATTGTAGCTTTAAAAGTTAAAGATAGATATTTGGGTTTTTTACATAGCTGTAGCAAATTAAACATGCATAACTGTAAACGTAAGTATGTATGCATTAGTCTGTAGCACAAACCATCTTTAGGAATCAAATATAAGACTATAGGCAGAAGTTCTGGGTTCAAATACCATGAATCACAACTATACAATACTGCATTTCTTTAATAATATTTACATTAAATTAAACTTGATACAAATGGCACAAATGCTCTGCACTGTAATCTGTATAACTGGAACATGCATATGTGGAATATATGCACATTTGAAGATTACTTTCAGCATTCTGTTGTTATAGTGTGTATTTGCTAGGACGTATACTTAAATGTAATACTTCCCAGATAAAATATTTCTGTAATGGTGTTAATGCATTGTATGTCACATATGATGGTACTAATTTTATCTTTTTTTTTCTATCAACCCAACCCTTATCTCTCTTTTTTTGTTTTCTATTATGTGTTGCCAAAATGTATCCATGTCATCCATGTGTACCAAATCACTAAATGCTACACAACACTGGGAGCTAGGCCAGGTTCAGTGGATCAGCCTGACCCCACTCCACTGACTCCAGCACCAATTCCCAGCTCGTCTGGGACCCAACCTTACAGCACTGCCTTTGCTGCCCCTGCACTACCTGCACCCTCAGGTAGTACTGCCCTGACAACTGGTGCAGTGGTACCCTCTGAGAGCAGTGGTGATAGTGGGGATTTCATCACCCACCAGGAGATGCCAGGGTTGGTGTGTAGGATTGTGCACTGTACCACTGGTGTACACCTATGCCAAATGGAGAGGCTGCTCTCCTTCATGGTTTGTAGGAGGAGAAGATATCATGCTCTCCAGCTGCCAGTGGAGTAAGGGGACAGTGATAACAGTCCAGTGGGTGAGGACTCGATTCTCACTGTCTCCATGTTTGATGGGCATGAGCCTGTGTTGTATCCTCCCCCTCCCAGTCATGGTGTCCCACAAATTTTTTGCCCCTGGCCATCCCTGTCTCTTGTCTTGTTTGTCTTGTTTGTTTGTATTTGTTTCCTCACCTACCCAACTTACCTGACCCAGAAATACCTATATCCCTTACCCAGCATTCCTCTCCTACTGAATTAAAAAAAAAAAAAAGAAATGGGCACCTGTCCCACAAAAAAAAATATTGTCCCATACATAGTTCTACATTTTGCACATGTTTCTTCTTGATACACTTGATTTGGTCCAATTGGCTTTACAACATGACTACTTTGTTGCTCTCTGGAAGTGACAGTCCAAATTCAGCTAATATTCTGCACATATTATCAGTTTTTATTGTTGAAGAAATGGATAGCTATGCTTCTTTTCTACCTTCCTCCTGCACACTCCTGTATTGCTTTCCCTTTGTTCTTCCCCCTGCTTGCTCTGCTTTTCACTACTTTCTTATCTACTCCATTTTAACACCTATAATCTGCTCAAAAAATGGAATCACACACAACAGACATAAGTACCAGAAAAATAAATCAATCCCTTCACTTTTATGGCCTCTATGTTTGCTCGGAGTTTGGCATCACACACTGATGCCACACGACAGTGAGTGGCTCTACAATGCTGTGGTTACCGCTGCGCAATGCCAGTAAACCTTACTGTGCTACATTAACACATGCAATAACATATGCTGAATGTACTATAAAGAATAATGTCATTGCATTATCACTGTTTGTTTAAAAGTATTACATACAACTGGATTTGAACCCAGTATCATCTGGGCTCAAAACGAAATGTTACACCTGCTGCCACAGAGTCAGTTAGGCAGCAGGTGTGTTTCATACACTCAGTACTAACTCTCAGACTTTTAGCAATGTGGCTCACATTTGAACACTGCTTAACTACGCAAACAGGAAAAGTAATGGAAATGTATATCTTGCATGCACAAACACTTAGCCAACCATTGCACAAAACTGATGCATGCTGCTGCAGTATGCAAAGTAAATATTGACAAGTATTAGTGCTGTTTACTGTCCATTTACTCTTTATGCCATGGAAACTACATATGGAAACATAACAAACTGAAGGCCCTATCTAACAGTATGTCACATATTTACAATGTGGCCATGTGTTGCCTCCTCCCATGCACTGCAACCCTGGTATCTCAGTACTTTTTCGCACATATATCAACTACACTACATAAATTAATGTCAAGTGTCGTGTGATATGCAATGCACATCAGTCTGGAAACATGCAGGACTGGAACTATCTTCACAGTTGAACATGCCTACACATCCTTCAAGTGACCCTGGGAACTATTGACCCATAAGCCTAACCAGCCTTATCTGCAAGGCTATAGAATCATCATGGACCTTATCCACAGGGACATAGGTGACCTTCAAAACTCTCAACCTACCCATTTTGTTTTTTTCAAGGGCAGATCTTGCTTATTAAACCTAGTGGACTTCTTTGATAATGTCTCCAAAGCCTGGATAATGGAAAACAGGACATATTGCCTATGTTGATTTAGCCAAGGCCTTTGACACAATCACCCATTTAGGTATCATAGAGAAAATCTCCTATCTGGGGATTAATGCATACATTATTAGATGGGTAGCTAACTGGCTCACTGACAGAATGGACACTGTCAAGGTTGGGGAGTCCACCTCCACCAGTAGACCACTCACCAGTTAGTTCCATAGAGATCTGCGCCGCACCCCCTACTGTTTGGAAACTATTTTTCTGAAGTCCAGGTGAAGGTAGATATCCTGTGGCTTACCAAGTTTGCATATGACTGTCAAATGGGCACAATCATATAAAGTGCCCGCCAATTATGTTAATATATAAGGGCTGACACAGACAAATGATTGGTGCCAAACTCACAGACTGAATGTTAATACAAAAAATGCCTCATTGTCTCCTTTGGCAAAAAATACCCCTGCTAATTACGATATACACAGCACCCATCTAAGCTCAAACTCAGTGATGAGAAACTTGAGAACACAGGCTGATAGTAATCTAAACTTCAGTCACTATGTGTCCAAAGTGGTAAGGCACACATTCTACATTGTGTACCTCATAAATAAAGGCATCACATCTAAGACCAGGGAGGTCATAGCTCCATTGTACTCGACTCTTATCAGACCACTTATTGAGTACAATGTTCCCTTCTATATGTACCTCACCAGATGCCTGCAGCAACTGGAGAAAACACAGAGGTTTCTGACCAGGAGAATGCAGGGAGTCAAAAACATGACATACATGGAAAGACTGCAAGACCTGTCATTGTACTCACTATCACACACAGGCTGCTGAGAGACGATCTATGCAAGGCTTACAGAGCAGTCTCAGACTCTGTCCTACTGAAAATGCTGGACATCCATAAATCAAATGGGACAAGAATACCTTGCTCCATGGATCTCAACCTAGCCTGTAACATAAACACAACATGCTGGAGAGACAGATGTATATCCCAGTGATTGCCACTCCTCTGTAATAGGCTCCCACTGCATGCGAAGCTGTGCTCCTCAATTACCCTATTCAAGCACAACCTTGACAACTGAATGGATGATTATAAATTCACCCCAGGGGTGGCACCTATGTCCCTCATGCACAGGTGCAGTCAGTGCTAATCACAAAAGTGCTCTGTTAACAATGACCATCTAACTATGCTCAATAAGAATACTTGGGTATTCACATGGCTAGGACTGTAAAGGCCTTAGAGCCATTGACATAGTAACCTTCTATGAGCCTATGACTGTAAAAACCTGTGCAGGCTCCCAACATCTTCTCTCCAACATGCAATGCTGATGTCATACACTAAAAGTTGTCCTGCAGCCTTATAAAAGTCAATGTGTTGTGGCGCTTTCATAAAGTACTGAGGTCTGCTATCTGTGTACTATACCTTTCAACATCTTACCCAAGAAATCTGGACAAACTCTAACACAATAGGGGACAAAGGCCCCAAAATAGGGTCATATTTTAAACATTGCTCTTATAAATTTAGAAAATAGCTAGAATAACAGGGTTTGTGTTAAAATACATTTTCTAAAGAATATGAGGTCTGTAACTAAAATGCATGTCATTATTTAGTGATTTAATTCCTCAGATCATCCAAGTGATTTCCAAAATGGTGGTCGTTGGCCTCTTGGTTTTGTTTTGGAAGTTGTTTCATACCCTTCACTAGTTTGTACTTTGTGGTTCATCCAAGTGATTTGCCAGAAAACCACAACTTTTATGAGGAACAGACCAACATTTTGAGGCAGAAATCTGGGCATTCTGTGAAAATCTGGACAGTGAGAGGTATGCTGTGTACTTAGGTAGGGGTTCTGTTCTCAATGCAGTCAAGTGTGTATGTGTGTGTGTGTGTGTGTGTGTGTGTGTGTGTGGGTGTTTATGTAGCCAGAACAGCATAAGTGTGTATCCTATAGTTACCACTCCAGTCCCATGGATTGACAGTATTTTAACACTTGCACAAGCCTACACATCCATTTCATGCAGGCCTCCCAACATCTTCTCACCAGCATGCACCACTGATGTCATCCACTATAAGTTGTCCTGCGGCCTTGTAAAAGGCAGACGTGTGCCTTGGTACTTTTGTAAAGTACTGAGCTCTGTAGTCTGTGTACTTAGACAGGTAGGAGTTCTGTTCTCACTGCAGTCAACTGTGTGTGTGTCTATCCAGAAGATCATGTGTGTATCCTACAGTTTCCAGTACAATCCCATAAATTGACGGTATTTTGACTCTAGCTCATGCCTACACATCCATTTCTTGCAGACCTCCCAACATCTTCTCTCCAACATGCACTGCTGATGTCATCCACTTTAAGTTTTCCTGCAGCCTTGTAAAAGTCAGACTTGTGCCATGGTGCTTGCGTAAAATACAGAGATCTGTAGTCTGTATACTTAGATTGGTATGGGTACTGGTCTCACTGCAGTCAACTGGGGTGTATTTGTGTTCTTACTTAACATTAGAGAGAGCCTTTTACACCAGCATGTGGGATACTGTTATTACCATATTGTCCTCCCCAGACCCTGCTGATATCATCAGTTTTAAAATGTCTAAGTCAGACTTGAGCTGTGGTGTTTGCCTTAAATACAGAGTTTAGTAGTCTGTGTACTTAGATAGGTAGGGGTTCTGTTCTCCCTGCAGTCAACTGGTGTGTATGTTTGTGTTCTTAGCATGTGTAACACTGTTATTACCATATTCTCCTCACCAGACACTGCTGATGTCATCAGCTATAAAGTTTTGTCTGAGATACTCCAAGTCAGACTTGAGCTGTTGTGCTTGCCTTAAATATAGAGTTCTGTAGTCTGTGTACTTAGATACGTATGGGTTCTGATCTCACTGCAGTCAACTGGGATGTGTGTGTGTGTGAGTGTGTGTGTGTGTGCTCTTAGCATGTGGGACACTGTTATTACCATGTTCTCCTCACCAGACACTGTTGATGTCATCAGCTATAAAGTACTGTCTAAGACACTTCAAGTCAGACTTAAGATTTAGCACTTGGTATAAATACAGAGTTCTGTAGTCTGTGTACTTAGAAAAGTAGGGGTTCTGTTCTCACTGCAGTTAACTGGTGTGTATGTTTGCATGTTTGTGCACTTGCTTGACATTACAGAGAACCTTTTACACTAACATGTGGGACACTGCTATTACCATATTCTCCTCAACAGACACTGCTGATGTCATTAGCTATATCTGATTTGTGGATATGCACTATTCCCACCAGGGCAGGGTCAGATGTTGACCTGGAGGCCTAGCAGAAGTCACCTCATCCTATATGATCCAGATTACAGTTATATGGAGTTCAGTTTATCCACATACATCATGGCTTGGTTTGTAGGCCCTGTGTTTCTTGGTGAGAAACCCCTGTGTTCACTCCAGCTACTGCATGTGTCTGGTGAGGTACATGCAAAAGAGAGCATTATACTGTATTAGTGCTCTGATGAGGTTCAAGTACAGTGCTGTAATATAATACTCAGATCTGAATATGATGGTGTGACTTATTATGTGCATAACATAGGCTTTCAGTACCAGTGTGGACACTTGATGGTCAAAGTTCAGATTGCTATCTACATGTGTTCCCAGTGCTTGCATCACTGGGTTTTAGCATAGCCAGACTGTTGTCAGTGTTGTAATTAGCAGGGAATTCCACTTTGCAGAAGGACAAAATAAAAAACACATTTTTGCCTTTATCTGTAGACCATGTGGCTTTGTCGCTAATCATTTGTCTGTGTTAGTCGCTCCTGTAGTATATCATCATATGTGGACTCTAATTGCACCCAGTATGCAAGAATCAGCAAACACATTAAGCCAAAGGCCATATACTTTAGCCTGAACTGTCAAGAAATAGATTCCAAACAGTAAAGGGGCAAGCACAGATCCCTGGGGTACACCAATGGTGACAGCTCTATTGGTATGGTTGAGTCACCAACTTTCACAGTATGTGTTCTGTCAGTGAGTCAATTGGTTACTCATCTAGTGACATAAGGGTTACTCCCCAGCTCGTAGAGTTTCTCAATGATACCTGCATGGGGGATTGTGTCCAAACCTCAGGCCAGATCAGGATAGCCAGTATGCACTATCTTACCTTCATCCAGGCCTATCATACAGAATCAATGGTCTGTGACAACATCACAGATCACCTAGCTCATGGCTCAACACATACAGCTTCCTGACATGGTTGAATACACACTTCAACACATCCTCCACACAGACTATATTCCTGCAGAAGGGTGTACATCAACATTCATCCATGTGAGTTGGGGGGACAGCACACAATGCATGCATATATAGACACAACCTGACTCTCGTCGTTTGTGAGGTAGATCAACATGTCATCATAGACCTTTTACTAAATATACACTAGTAACATCCTCAGAGGTCATCAAGGGTATGCATGACAATAACACTATCATCCTATTGAACTTGACAAGCCAATGGCATTTAACAGAAGTCCACACTGAGGTATTCAGAACTGTCAGATGTGGCCATAAACATCTATATCACCAATTGGGAAGACCAATGTATCACACTGTGGCATCATAATATGTTGAAATGTGTGAAGTGAACTATATTTCAGGTTCAGTGATCAGGTCCGTACATCGGAGCTGTCTGCTAGGCCCTTTCTTATCCATTATTTAAGTCACAGACATCACAAATGACATACACATCCTGTGTCCAAACAGCTGTCTGAAGGACTACAGACTGTTGGCAATCACTGACTCCAACTGTGATATTAGTATGATACAGACAGTATCAACACATATCAAAGATTGCCTCTACAGCCATGGCAACACCTGCAATGACACAAAAAGATTGGGGGATTTGCTACATCAGGAAAACAAAGACACAACCCAAGTATAATGTAGACATCACACCCTATAATCAGACCAATAGGCATGTGTCCTGTGTCCTGTCATGGATGGTATATGGAACATCCACCCGCATGTGGCCACATTGCTGACTACTCCATTGTATGTAACACAAATACTGAGTATGTGAAGGACATCCACATCACAAGCCATAATACCTTCACAGTTCACAGCCTTCATCACACCAGTAACAGACTAAAACAGAGTAAAATGCACACTTCTTCATGTACCTTTTTACACATCTTCCAGTGATGTATAAATGAAGTGTATCACCTTTGCCACAGTGAGCTGTCATCCATCTTACTGGCCATACCTAGGTATTCTTTATATGGCATAAACATTACTATCTGATGGTGTGGAAACACCATCAAGTTGTTAGACCAGATGCATGTGTGATACCTGTTTCGGTGATGCACACAGTACATACATAGCTGTTTGACAGCATTAATAGCATGGGTAACATCTGTGACAGTGTGGATTGTATATATATATAAATATATATATATATATATATATATATATATATATATATATAGATAGATATACATCTCTCTCTCTCTCTCTCTCTCTCTATATATATATATATATATATCTATGGGTCCCCTTCAGAATGCCGAAATTCAAAACTTTGAAACCCATATGATCGCAGACCATATGTTTGAAGTTTTGAAATACCGACATTCGGAATGGGAAATCACATACAGCGCAGACTGGGAGATTTCCCTTGTTCTTGTTGTAGTGCGATCTCGGAGTTGGTATATTTAAGTAGGGGGGTGTGTATACACAGTTTAATGTGTGTCTTTTCATTTTTACGGGTCTAGTTTACATTTTTGAACATTCAAATGTTCGATCATATGGTCTCGGCCATATGAATTTCGAACATTTGAGCATTCAGTTATGTGAAGTAGACCCATGTATATATATATATATATATATATATATATATATATATATATATATATATATATATATATATATACATATATATATGTAAATATATATATATATATATATATATATATATATATATGTAAATATATGCCATGCATACCAATCAACTAGCCTATATTGATCATAATGTCAAATACAAGTATAGCAGTGTCCCTCCTAACACCTTAAGCAGATGTTACAGTATCAAGACAGTGTGCATGATTACCCTCATGGAGTACAGACATGTCATAATAGTTGTACAAGTGTGCAGAACCATCTCTGATCACACTAAATCACATGTGTTATGTTAGAGAAAGGGAATTACTGGTGGTATTATTCTGATATTGCTCACAATTTTGAGTGCTTTTTTTAATCTTGTCCATGAGTCTTTACCTGTGTCCCACTTTCTGGAGACTTCTGCTGGGATTCCATTCATATTCAGGCAAATCAGTTTGGACAATTTCACAAAATGCACCTTACCCCAGTTGTATATAAGATTCCTGATAGATGTTCTCTGAACTGTTCATGGAAGGATGATTATCTCACACAGGCATCTTCCACATTGTTATTTCACCTTGTGTGACAGTCACATAATACACAATTTCACTGTGGAATCCCTACTGTACCATATTCATATGGGATTGGTGTTGCTGCTACAACTGTCTTCCATTGATATGCCCTCATCTGCTGTACATTAAGTTGTTTCGCCTGTCCTCTTTCCCTGTGTTCATTCCTGCAATTCATCTGTATGTCCCTATTCAGTACAAACACATCTCCTGAGTGTTTATTTTACATGGCAGTCCATGTACCCTTACAGATCATTTACACAATATCGGTACAGAATGCTAGGAATGGGATTTCACAACAGTCTGGACTGTCTGTACTGGCCTGTACTGTGTTTGAACCATGTACATAACTATCATACAGATGTTCATAGTATGTCCAAAAATTTGCCTTATATCTTTCGTTCTGTTCATTATAAAATGTGCAGTTTTCTGCTATATCACTGGGATGATCTCAGGACTGATGTCACTAAATAATTACATACAATTGAGTTTCAGACTTCAAATCTTTCAGAAAATGCATCTTAACACGTAACTTGTTATTCTAGCATATTTCTAACTTTAAACATGCAAATATGTAGAATCTGTCCCTATTTCTGGGTCATTATCCCTGCAGTATGCTGGGGTTTGTCCAGATTTATTGCACTAAGAGACTGACAGCTATGGAAACTTATATGTTAAGCCTTAGTGATCATTGTGGCATTCTGCACAAACACACTAACCAACTGTGCTCTGATGTAAACAGGATTGCTATCCATTTTGCTTTACATGGTTTCCTGCTGGCAACACTGCTGCCTGCCACAAAACTGTGCTTATTTATATTTAAATGGAGTGTGTGGCATGAATATATAATTAGTGATGCTGCTCACCATGCATCACATTGCACACATGTAAACTCTATTTAGGCTTCATGCAAAGCCTACATGGAGTTTACTGAATCCTAGGAACAGTCATTTTCTGCTGTTGCTATCTATGGTTCTCTATTCCTAAAGCACATAAAGCTTCCTAGAATATTTCTAATGAATAGCACAGTCCAGTTTTGTCTGAGAATACTGCAGGAGGTAAGACAGGAGAGCAAAAATTCCAGAGCTACTTAGATTAAGCTTTTGTTAGATACTCGTATGTTAAGCTTATTACTCGCCTTAAAGTGATAGTTTTTCAGCTATTCTCCCTGTGGAGGCTGGATCCACTCTGTTCGCTATGCTCCCTCCACTCCCCACCAAGGCCAAATTCTTGTCTCACCACTGTAACTCACTGAAACAATTAGGGTGGCTGGAACTCCTCCACCATCTCTCATTCACCCAACTAACTACAGCACACAAAATAATCTACAGACCCACAGACTGTCCTGGTCTCTCAACTCTACTTGCCAAATATCAACCCAACAGGCAACTAAGATCTGAAAATCATCTACTTCTAAAAGTAGAAAAGCCCACCTTACCCGCTGGTCAACTCCTCTCCTCCTTCACTGTTGCCAAACTATGGAACTCACTGACACCATCTATAAGAAACACAGGCAGCACTACCACCTTCAAACAAATACTGAAAAATCATCTCAACTTTTCCTGGCTGTGTTCCTGCTCTATAACCTAACCTCTTCCCTCTCCTTATATGATAACTAAACTCCTATGCCTTTTGCTACTAGTGACTGATGATACTTTCTCCATATTTATTTATTTTTTCATCACTTGATACTGGTGCAATAATATTGATTAATATATCTCTCTTTATACCTCTCTGAATTCATCTGGCAACCAACTAAATTCCTGCTTTAATGTATATTTTCTGTGTATATTACTGTAATCGAACCAACTAGATTACTGCTTTTATGTATATATAATGTATATATTACTGTAATTACTATGTGTAACACTGTTTCTATTTCTGTACTAATTAATGTTTATATTTTTTCTGTATCTATGTTCTTGTTGGAGCTTTTCTCCCAGGGACTCCACTGAAAATGGACACTTTTAGGCCCAGTGGACTTTCCGAGTAAACAAATGCAATAAAATAAATAAATACATAAATAAATAAATAAGTAAATAAAAAGTCACATGAAAAGACTGCATGGAGACAGACAAAGACTCCTCATTAAATCATCTATATATCCAATAAAATTGACTATAAAACAGGATAGAATATTTGGCAAGGCAGTTATGTTCTCCTGTTGAGCTATAATTTTGGTGGTAACACAGTATATTGACTACAGCAGCAGCAAGCCAATGATGAAGCTGCTCTGAAGGGAAAAAAGCAAAGGAAGCTGATGATTGCCATGACATGTACTGTGTAAAAAGAACCATGTCACCTTAATCTCTGTTCATCACACAGGAGTTGTTACTTGGGGCCATCAAACCTGCATCAGTTGTTGCTCTGCAACAGTTGAGAGTTTTGCAATGTATAGAATGCACTGAGTGTACTTCCTTATTCCTTTTCATGCTGATGAATGTCTGTGTGTATCTTCTGCCTCATCATTGTTTGTTTATATATTATAGCTCACAAGGTATACCAGGTACTGCTCGTTGTACTGTGGTTAGTAAACAGAGCTGCAAGTATCTGGGAGAGGTGGTTGAGGAGAAAGGAAGTCTGAATAATGAAGCAACAGCTAACATTAGAGATACTGCAGCCAACTGGCAGAGTGCTGGGATAGTGTGTGCCAGACAAATGCCAAAGAAGCTTAAAAGTAAGGTCTACAAAACACTGGTATGACCAGTACATCTTTATTTTGCAGAAACCTGGGACAGTGAAGACAGAACAGCTGAGAAAGCTAGAGGTGATGGAGATAAACTGCCTGAGATGGGTGGTAGGATGCACACTGTGGGACAGATAATGAAATGAGGACATCAAAGCAGAAGCCAAAGTAGCTTCAACTGATTGCATAGATGGTCAGAGAGGCCAGATTACAGTGGTTCATGTATATGTGCAAGAAAGCAGAAGATGATGTGGTGAAGAAGACTTGGGGAAACAGAGGAAGAAGGCAAAAGGAAGTAAGGATGTCCAGCTAAGAAATGGATGGATTGTATGAGAGATGACCTACAATATTTAGGCATGTATGTGGAAGGAGGTAGGATAGTGCCACTAAATTGAGACTGGTGGCAACAGTTGACACAACATCCAATCTCCATGTTGAAAAAAAATGTGAACAAAGTGGGTTGGTGATGAGGATGAGTAGTCATGTGACACAAAGCACGTGACACAAGACAAATGTACTCATTGCAATTCCATTTCCTCATATATGTGTTAACTGCTCCATTTTAACCAGATACCTTTTTTTGAACACATAATTGGTTCAACAGCCACATGACACCAAATTTTTTTCTAGGGAAGAGAACATAGACTATGGCATGTTTTACTTGTATCTGCACATTTTGTTACATTACTGATGCTTATTATGGGACCGAAATTTTGATTACAGGAAGCAAAGAACATTTGATGATCTCTGGAAGCACTGCTTTAACTGTATAGTTAGTACTATTAATTATTTATTGTACTGTATCAATGGTTTTATACTTCTTTGTAAAACAAAGCACTGGTACAAGGCATAATGCATTCAGGTCAACAGACTGAAATTTTGATTACAGGAAGCAAAGGACATTTGATGATATCGGGAAGCACTGCTTTGACTGCATAGTTAGTGCTATTAATTATTTATTGTAATGTATGAATGGTTTTATACTTCTTTGCAAAACAAAGTACTGGTGGAAGGCATAATGCATTCGGGTCAGCAGACATCCTCACTAGTTCTTCCTAGTTTCCCTAATACACACATACTGGCAAAGGTACCTATTACACATACCGCCATCTGCTTTTGATCTTTATCCCTGAAGCAGAAGCGAAATCATGTTGCAAAAATAATGCTATTTTTGAATAAATCAAATCAAATTGAAAATGTCAGTTAATGACTGAAGTCCAAAATCTTACCATCCAAATGTTATAACATTTGATTCTATGATATGTATGTGGATACATATATATATATATATATATATATATATATATATATATATATATATATATATGTTCGGCCCTAGGGCCTATAGAAGCCTAGCCATAACAATTCCCTGCACATATATATGGGTCCGCTTCTAAATTTTGAAAGCTCATAATCTTGAAATTCAAAATACTGAGTCCAAAATCTTGAAAGTTCAAAATACTGAAAACTCAAAATACTGAATTTCATAATATTGAAAAAAATCTACAGGATACTAACACTTACTATACTCCAGCAGAAGTACATAGAGAAACAAATAAAAGACAAAGCATATTAGTTTACCCCAACTATTAGCAGGGGGCAAGCCACCCTGCATCCCCCCACACCCCCTGATACTTAAATATATCAACTTCGAGATCACACTTTACTACACTAAGATGAGTTATGTTGTTGTATAGCAAATTAAAAGAGAACATGTCTAAGGTTACAACAGGCAGTCATGAAGCACGCAATGGTATGTTTGCCATTTTCTTCTGCGGAGTGCGATCTGATTGTGGGGTAGCAATTTTCTTCTTAAGAATTTCAAATTCATTCTGGTGGAAGAAAATTGCTACCCCACCAACAATAAGGTACTATGACCAACCAACCAGTAACTCTTTCCTGCGATGCTTGAAAATTTGGCTTAGTCGCAGTTATTCTTGAAGAAGGCAAGCCAGTAGCCTACACATCTAGAACACTTACCCAGACTGAGATGCAGTATGCTCAAATTGAGAAGGAACTTTTGCAATAGTGTTTGCATATTCCACATTTCATGATTATATCGGGTCTATGTCAATTAAACAAACGCTTGAAATGTCGAACGTCACATGATCGAGACCATATGTTCGACATTTCAAGTGTTCGAAGGTTGACTTTAATGGTGTTGTACGGTGCAGAATGGGAGAATTTCCCTTTTCTGCACTGAAGTGCGGTCTCAGAGTTAGTATATTTAAGTAGGGGGGTGTGGGGGTGCAGTGTTGCTTGCCCCCTTGCTCGCACCGTTAATGTATGTTTTTCTTTCTTTTTTTTTTTTAATTATATATTCGAACTTCCAAATATCGACCATATGGTCTCAAACATATGCTATTCGACATTTTGGAAGTTCAAATATATAACATAGACCCATTATATCTATGGTCAAGATATCCAGATTGAAAGTGATCAGCAACCTTTGGTTACTATTTTAAATACGCCTATGCATTCAGCTACAGTGAGATTACAAAGAATGATGCTCAAATTGCAAATGTAGAACTTCAAAGTGGTCTATACGAAAGGCAAACTTCTTTATCTGGCTGATACCTTATTCAGATTGCCCAGAAATACAACAGAAAAGCTTGATGCAGAGAATTATGACTTTGATGTCATGGAGGGGCATCATTTTTCTACCAGAAGAATTGATGAGCCACGAGATCATACAATGACTGATCCAGTTTTGCAAAAGCTCGATCATTACATCAGTGTTGGATGGCCATTAAAACAATCTAGTTTACCACTAGATGTGCAACCTTACTTTCCTTACAGAAATGAGTTGCTGATGGAAGATGGCATTATTTTCAAAGGTCCTAAAATTATTGTTCCTGCCTCCTTACAACAAGAATATATCCAGATTTTGTATCATGGTCACTCAGGTTCCAAATCTACTAAGAGAAAGGCGAGAGGACTTGTGTTCTGGACTGCTCTATTGAAAGACATTGATAGAGTACTTTCTTCCTGTTCAGTGTGTAATAGCACTAAACTGCATTTGCAACAAGAACCACTTCACCTAAGTCAAATCCCTGAATTACCTTGGTCAGTAGTAGCTACTAACATATTCGAGTGGAATAATCAACATTACTTAGCACTGGTAGACTCTTATTCGAAGTGGTTTGAGATCGCTCTACTACCTAATTTAACTTCTACTGCATTCATTACTAAGTTGAAATGCCATTTCTCAGTCCATGGCAGTTCACAGAAATGACTCTCTGACAATGGTATCTAATTTACCAGTCAGTTGTTTCAGAAATTTGCAAGAGAATGGGACTTCGTACATATTACTAGTAGTCCAGAGTATCTCCAATCAAATGGACTTGCTGAAGATGCAGTACAGAGTGCAAAGCAATTACTTGAAAAGTCAAAGTGTAATAATACCAATGCTTTTTTGAATTTACTCAATCTCAGAAACATACCCCGTGACGATATACTTGGCTGAGCTGCTCGGAGACTTCTCTCCAGGCAAACCAGAACAACATTGCCTATCAGTTCAAGTTTATTAAGGCCTAAAGCTAAGAACAACAAAGCCATTAGAGCCTAGTTATTTAAGAAGCGTTCTTTTCAAAAGTCCAGCTGTGACAAATTGAGGAGATTTCTTTGTCCATTGAAAGAAGGAGAGAGAGTGAGGATACAAACAGCAAAAGGTTTCGACTGGATTGGTCAAGCAATGAGTGTATGTGCAGAACCGAGAAACTATTTTGTTAAAACCGAGGGTGTGGAGTACAGGAGAAATTGCAGACATCTTCCTGTAGCAGAACCGACATCACAGTATTGTTTCTATGACAAAGACTCTAACTCTCAGAGCAATCCAAATGATATTACTGTTCCAGAATGTGTCTTGACTCCTGATACTGTTCCAGCAGATGGTCCCAAGAATGAACAGTTGGCAGAGACAATTCCAGTTGATAAACCAAACCCCAAATTTTATGTCAGACGATATGGTCACATCTCAAAGCCCAGTGTGAAATACACAGCAACTTGGGCATAGTTGTATATATGTACCTAGCTTTGTATAATTGCATGATGAAAATTATTCCTGTGCAAATTGCATATTTATTAATACCAGTAACAATGTCTGACTCAATTCTCAAAGAGGGAGGATGTAGAATAACAGGTGCGCTGCCCCTTTAGGAAGCATTTCTAAGTCTGTGTGTGCATATGGTTCCCATTCAGAAGCTTGAAACATCATAAGCCTGAAAATCAAAATCCTGAAACCAAAAGCCTGAAAATTCAGAATCCTGAAAATTCAAAATCCTGAAAGCCCAAAATCCTGAAAGCCCAAAATCCTGAAAACACAAATAATGCTAATATGTCACTATAAAGACACTAATATCTACCAACTGACCCTGACCCTAACCCTAACCCTAAGGTCCGTCACTATCGCACACTCACCTGAGCCGCGCCCTAACCCTAACTCACTTAAACCACCTCTAACCCCAATATTTGTCACTATTGCATACATGCCTAACCTGCGCCCTAACCCTAACTCACTTAAACCGCCCCTAACCCTAACATAAAACCAACCGCACACTTACCTGACCCCAACGCATGACCTAACACCACAGGGCTAACAATATCAAAGCCACAATGACATCAGTATGTCTATTTTGTGTTTTCAGGATTTTGAGTTTCAGGATTTTGGGCTTTCAGGATTTTGGGCTTTCAGGATTTTGAGTTTTCAGGATTCTGAATTTTCAGGCTTTTGGTTTCAGGATTTTGATTTTCAGGCTTATGATGTTTCAGGCTTCTGAATGGGAACCGTGCATATACATTCCAATCACATGTTATCTTCAGTGCCATTTTGAAGGTGCAGACACTCCAGAGTGTTAACACCTTTGTGCACGATAGATAGTTTGTTTATAAGTTAAAGTTACTTAACTTCATTTATAATGTGTTTGCATATAATAAAGCTACTTGAACAAGAACCCACAACATTCCCCTGTTTCTTCCTGACCTGGCAAACGACATCTGCCATCTTATTGCTGCTTAAAGTACCTTAAAATTTCACAGTGGTAATTTTAAAATTTGTTTTCAGACCCATCCATTCATAAATATAGCCATTAACTGCTGCTTTTTAGACATTTATAAAGTTCTGCCTGTGCATCTTGCAATGAAAGAAAGCAATTCCAATATACTTAGTTTCAAAAGCCCAGTCTTTTTAAATATGTTATATCCCACCCCAACTTTCTTGTGATACGTCTTTGAATCATCTTTATTTTGATTATTCTGCTTTTCTTATAAGGTTATCACAAAACATTGCTACATTCAAGATTTGAACTCAGCAAGCTATGAAACAAAGTTAAAACTGCTTCAGGGCTTTTAGAGTTATATAATCACAGTAAGGATTCAATTTTTTTAAAGCTCTTTTTAAATATTTCATCAGTGTGAGAATCAAATGAATGCCATTCAATAATATTCCAAGACTTCTTTTTCTTGTATTTTGACCTCTATGCAGCCATCAGCTACCTCCTGATGTCTGTCCTTGGTCTCAGATATAGATAGTCACTGCTGACCCCTGAATCTGACACGATACATTTTTCTTTTGTCTGGGAGGTCATTGAGGCATGCCAATGCAGCATATTACTTGTGTGTGCCTACAAGTATTCGCTTGTTAGAAGCTTGTGATACATGTACTTGCTGGTACTTGTTCTAAATGGCAAGTGCTCCAACTCCCACTAGCCCAGTGCTATTTAATTACCTAAAGCGCCTACTCCCTGACCTTACTGAGCTGCATAGCCCTAACAGAACCCTAACTCTAACCCCAAAACTCCCACCCGGTCCCTAGTTCAAACCATAGTACTCTCTTCATTAACCTTAAACTCCCCTGTAAACCTAAAACGTTCTTGCTGCTCCCTGAACCTTAAATCCCCAGTTGCTCCCTAACCCTAAAACTGCACTTATGTACCCTAAACCAAAAGTTCCCAATTGCTCTTTAACCCCAGTTTCAACTCCTTAAAACTTAAAACTCTGCCTGACCTAAACCTAAATCCCACTTTCAATCATTGTCAGAAACCATCATTTATGCTTCTTCCCCCTCCCTGTAGCTACTAGAATAACTTTGCTTTAACTCAGCTATAATGTTTGGGTGAGGGGTGGCAGCTCTAATATCTCTCTCTCTCTCTGCAAGACTACTGCACTTTGCATGAACATGTACACATATTCAAACACAAGTGGCTGGCTGTGATAGTTATAAGATGCAGAAATCTGTGGCAGTCAGAAAGTGGTGTTCAAGTGCCTAGGACTCGGTTACTTTCAGTAGACCCTATTTGTGGCAGTAGCAATTTGTTTTTTATGCTTTACCCATTCATCACTCCTGTGTCCACCATGAATAGATAGAAGACCATTAAGGCCAAGAATGCTTTCTGCTGCCTGCCCAAATCTTTGTAAACAAGGATAGATAACTTCAAGAGTCACCACTGGGTCTATTGCCCTGTGCTTAAAATACCTCCCTTGTCCCACCACCGCATAGGCAAGCTGCTAACATAAACTAGTGATTACCAGTCTTATTTGTGTATTTGATATTCTCCCCATTTTTTAAAGAAAATACAGGATATCTGTATAAAATGCTACTCGTTTTTGTATTCAGGTGAGTGTTGTGCTTGCAGTAATCTGCTGTCATGTTTTGTTTTAAAAGTATTAACATTAGTATGCAAAGAAATGTGAATTATGCAACCCTGTTATTTTTGCTTTATGACTTATTTATGATATGTTACTGAGTCTTGATCCAAAGAAGTTTTCCCTTGTCTGGTTTTATGCTAGACATATAAAAAATGATCTGAAAACATTTCACAGAAATTGGAAATGCAGGCTGTCAAAAGGTCATCATATATTTATTTCCCTACATGTGAACATTATTAACATATTCAGCTTCACAAATTTCCCAAAATCTTTTGATATATGCATTTGACAGGAAAGTCTTTTAATTCCTTTTGTTTGAGATGCCCAGCTTAAGAACTGTCATTGACAACTGCCCAATGCTGATTTAATTTGCCTTGCTTTACATTTTACTACCAATAGCTATAAAACTTTAGCTGTTAATGTCATTCATACCATATGTAAAATAATTGGTTGCATGCTTTTCTCATTTGTTTTAGTATAGTCAACAAATACTCTCATATTTCCTTTACTTTACTTTAGGTCCTGGAATTGATATAGATATCTTATATGAGTTTTGCATATACCCAAGGGTGCTGATACCAATGAACTACTGAATAAGGGTCATAAAAATAATGCATATCTTGCATATAACAAATTATTCCAGTGCTTTCACAACATAAAAATGGTAGATGATATTCTTAAACAAATATATAGTATCATATGTTATTTAAATACACCAACAGAGGGCATATACTAATAAATTAGTTAATGAAATACATTGGCCTCTGCCTTGGTAACGGTACTAGAATTTCTTGTTTAGCCATGGGGGACACAGTCAATTTTGCCACTTGATTTCAAGAAACAATAACTTGCTCTGAATGTTACCTCCTCTGTTTTGTCACGAAAGCAAATCTCTTGAAACTGAAATGTATGATCAGGCCCTGCAATATTAATATATTTAAGTAATGCACTATGCATCCCTTGATTCTCAATGTCATAAATATTTTAACCTGTAGTCCATTTTGTCCCCATACAAAAAACTGCACTTGAGAGTTTGTTGTCTACCATGTTCATGGATTCCAACAATAAATTATTTTCTAAAATAGTCTTTCAGTAGTCCATTTGCACCAGCAGGCATTGTTTTCTGCATTTTTTTTGTATTTTTTGTTGTTATAATGAACACTAAGTTTATGACATCTTATGCAAGCTGTTGTTACCTAAACAAAAGTAGGTATCAGTTTGCTTCACTTAAATCATCCATAACCGACATGATTTGTATATACTTACTAGATGGCTTTATGACTTTGGTTTCTGCAGGCAATGACCTATTCATTTACAATAAATTGCAGTGTTCTTGTTCAGCCAAATTGTTGCTGTACAGAAGTCCATACTTTATCTTTCCCTTTACAACCTCTTCTTGCCAAGGACTATTTTCCACAGTTTTACTGTCTTCCTGTGCTTTGCTCTGATCGAAAGATTGTTATGAACATTAGATATACTTTTCTTACTCACCTTTTATTTTCCCCCAGTGTGTATTATGTTGGAGATGTATTTTAGCCACATTTGTTGAAGCGTTTTCTTAGGTAGATCTGTTGAATTCTTCATCAGCTGCCAAATCCATGTCAAGGGATGTTTTGTCTTTTTGCCTGCCCAGATGATAAAAGTGTTTAATGTAACTGGAGGTGAATCATTATCAATAAGATGCTCCAAATGTGAGGCTTAAATTGTGTTCCCCATTATATCCTGTGCTGTATTTAATTCTTCCTCCACTATTCCCAAGATCATGACGCATCAATTAGACACGCTATTTATATACATGGGATCATATTTTGGGTTTCCCTGCTGTTATTGTCCTCAACTGAGAACATTTATGAACCCTCAACATACCATGCTTCCTCATCTGCCATCTGTGAAACATTATCTAGTGAAGAGTTAACTCCACTTTTAATAAGGATTTCCCTTTTCTATTAATTTACTTAAAAGATCAAACAAATTAATATTTCTAAAATACTCAGTTATCCCATTTTTTTATTAAATGTGTTGTGATTTCTTTGCAAGCTTTTTGTACACATATTTCCTACAATATGATTTCCTTTCTTTGAAAAAATCAAGCTGCTTAAAAAATCCATTAAATAAGACGTGTGTTCAAACAGGCATCCATTTATGATTAAGTCCATCAAAAAAAGGTTAAGAAATGGAGTACAGTAAGTTTTTGCAATGCACTGCAGAATGATGGTTACCCCTCAGACTTATGGTCTAATACTGAACAGTGAACCAAAAAAGCAGCACTTGTTTGTTCCACAACTCTTGAGTGTTAACCAGGAACCCCAAACAGAGCAACGATCAACAGAATGATTAAGTCTAATTCAACATGTTTGCAGATGAAAAGCACTTAATCTTAATAAAATGCATTTTTCCCTTGGATTGTCTTAGTGCACCTCATCCTGTCAGCATGGGTGTTGTATGTTTAGTCACTGAACAGTACACCTTTTTGTGCTTCGGCTTTTGGCATTGTTAGCACATTTGCAGTGGTCATACATATAAACTGGCACAGCTCCAGAACACAAACATTGTTTTCTATACACACAGTGTAGTGTAAGATAATACTGATTCTTAACTGTTTGTGCTCTATGGTCTGAGAGTAAAGCTTACAGTTTTGAAACAATGGACATGTAGCCACGTATGTTACTGGCATTAACTTATGTGTGAATAGATGTACAGACAGATGATCATGAAAGAGATGTTGGGGTATATACGCATTGCTAATCATACACACTTTTATGTATTGCCTTTGTTCAATCAGAATGTTCATCTGAGAAAGGTCTATTTACAGTGGTAGCCCAAGGATGGATGCTCCAATATGTGCTGCACGTTCTACAACAAAGCAAATAAAACAGTGAAATGCACTTATTATAATATGGTAGATAAAACATGCAGTATAAATAGACAAAATGAATACACTGGGATGTCTGACTGTATAGTTGTAGGCAGTTTCAGAAAACAACTTGCTTAATAAAATATGTCTTATGTAGACTATATTTACAGTTCTTTTCACACACACATATTTCCAAAGAGGAAGGGAAATGACAAACTGCAAGAACATCTGTTTAGAGGAGGGTAGGATGCAGTGACAGTAACAGTTATACTGTTAGAATGTAGGGCAGGAACAATGAGTTGGAAAGGATGAAAGAAGGCATTTAACACTCCAGGAAGGAAGTGCAAATAAAGAAAGCAGTTCTAAGGGGAGGCCGATAATGGGTGTTAGGAACATAGACATAGGTGTTGGTACAATGATACTTCTAGTTTTCCTATCTGTTTGTATATGAGCTCTAGTTTTCCTCTCTGTTTGTATATGAGCTTGACAGTGGAACACTTCCTTTTACTTTTTTATTCTT
The DNA here is from genome assembly GCF_019279795.1 of Protopterus annectens. Lineage (NCBI taxonomy): Eukaryota > Metazoa > Chordata > Ceratodontiformes > Protopteridae > Protopterus > Protopterus annectens. The sequence continues at coordinate 1,372,811,579 of NC_056725.1, read as the reverse complement.
CGAATGATACACTGTAGAACAGGCAGTTCTATAACATTATCATGCCTATATCTCATTTCTAATACTGGATGTGACTTTGCAGATGAACTTTAATTCCTAATAATAACCAATTATTGCCTTATTTGCTTAGCACCAGACTCTACACTCTCAGAGGAAATCATCATTATTGAATTCATTTTTTGAATAAATGAAATGACATTGTCTGTTTATGAAACAACTGTGGGTTATTCTGTTACTTTGCTGCAATCAGCCCAATAGTTTTAGAATTTGTTGTTGTGCTGATGTGTGCGTGTCATTTCCTATGAGTCCCCAGTTTACAAGTTTTGTATTTTATTTGTTATGGAGATATTTTACTTCTCTGTTATCCATTTGCAATATCTAGTACTCTGTTTTACATCGTAAGCCAATTACTTGATAAGTGTCTTGGCACCAGCCGGAAATATCGTTAGTCACGACCACAACTTTCAGCACTTCAACTAAACACAGCATGAACAAGCCGAACTGCACAGTGGCACAGACACACTGCCACTTCAAAGGATTTCTGAAGAAAGATGTGATCAAGTACAATTTAACAAAAGATGTAGAAATTCAAAAATCACAGCAGATGCCACTACAAGGTATTAATTAAGTAATTTACTACAGAAGAAAAACACAGGGCACATTATGAGACATTGCTGCAGTTTTTCTTTTCTCTCCTTTTGTGTGAGTGCATGTGTAAGTGTATATGTGTTTATGTACATGTGTGCAGAACCCCACTCAATGTTCTGCTAATATGCCAAACAGAACACCACAGAGTTAAGCACATAAACATGTTCTGGTATACATATTACATACTACTGAATGCATATCATATGAAACACTGGTTGCATGGCCTTGCAAGTATGTGACCTAGTAACTTTCCAAGCTACACTTTCAGTGTTTGCATGAACTAAGAAAGCTCACTTCCCCAGTTCAGTATCCTACATATTACAGCCATGTGGCAGCTATCTGAATAGCTGATGCCATTATCCATAGCCTGTGCCTCCACATCAAAAGAGGCAGTGATGGTGCTTGCACCTATGATTCACAATCTGAATACTGCACAACTGAATGGGTCACGTGCATATTGCCCCTCTAAGTATGGTATACCTGTGGTATGTTCTGCAGTTCATAGGGAAAGGACTGCCATAATGGTTAAAGTCAACCTCCCAGATACAAGGTACAGGGTTTAATTCTGATCTCTGGTTATTAGCTGAGATTATAATTTGCAGGCTGATATCCTAGCATTTACCTATGAACCTATTTGTACAATTTGAATGAACCTGTTGGGACACTTTTTACAACGTACCCTCCTGTGTTTGTGTGACTCCCTATAATGATGCCTCCTATTTCTCAGTTTGCTAACCTTCTTTGGACTTGCCAAAGATCTTTGGATTCCTAAGTATACAGTTATTTTACCAGGACTTACTCTGATGTCATTAGCTTAGGTGCTAGCCTGGGGGTGGATTGATCTCTTTTAATAAAATTAGATGTACAGTTTCACTGCAGCAAGGTAAACACTTGTGGAGCTGTTAAGAGAATGTGTTATTAGTTACAATGCAGTGAGTGGACAGATATGATTTGCTGCATTTAGCATGTATATAAATGAGAAGAATAAACGTGCTTAACAATCCAGCTCCTCAAGTATCATTAATTTTACACATCTCTATAACACACTTTCTGTGTACTCTGAAATATACTAAAGGTTGCTTATCTGAGTCATGACAAGTTGCACAAAAAACTCATTAATAGTCCCACTAGAACTAATAAAACCAATAATACTGAAACCACATTGGACTGGATTCTTACTAATACTCCCTTACAAACCTACAACTCAGGCATCCTTCCAGATGATCTTAGTGACCACTCTCTAACCTATATCATTAGATACAAAACTAACCTAACATTACCTACCACATATAAAACTCTACGTACAAAAAAACATTTTAACTCTGCACAGTTTCTAGCCGAACTAATACATTGTAATTGGGCCCCACTAAAACATCTCCCACTTAATGAAGCAGTTGAATACTTCAATTTTACATTCCTATCTATCCTAGATCACCATGCCCCAAGCCGTACCATTAGAACCAAAACGAAAGCAGCACCCTGGCTAACCAAGAATACGAAGCAAAAAATTATTCTCAGAAATAAATGCTGGGATAAATGGCGGTCTACCAAAACCAAACTGACCACCAAAACTTTAGGGAGCTGAGAAACAGCACCAAAAAAGCTATTCTGACAGATAAAAAGAACTATTACTTTCAATTACAGAAAAACACCATAAAAGAACCAAAAAATTCTGGACTAGTATTAATAATCTTCTATCCCCTGGCCAAGCAATCATACCGAACCCTCAGGACTCTGACCCAGATAATCCCACACAAATAGCCAATGACTTCAACTCTTTCTTCACCAATGCCATCCAAACTCTTGCAAACCACCTTTCTTCTGACACTTCTAAACTACTCTCACCTAGTTCAAAAACTACTCTTCCTCCCCTTCACCTACAACCTGTATCTACCTCCTATATCCAATCTCTACTCCAAAAACTAAAACCTACCACCCCATCTGCAGACAAGCTTCCTGCAGAATACCTGCAAATAGGAGCTAAAGCCACTGCCTATCCCATTGCCATCCTAATAAATAGATCTATAATGGAGGGTATTGTCTCTTCTATCTGGAAAATATCCCTACACAAAGGGGGCAAGTCTAATGACTTCTCTAACTTTCGTCCCATAGCACTCTTATCACCCAAAGCTAAAATCATGGAAAAATGTATCCATAAACAACTACTAAACCACCTTCTCCATAATAACCTACTTTCCAATAGTCAACATGGATTCAGACCTTCCCACAGCACCACTACTGCATTTCTCTCCTTTACCAACTCCATCAACTATAACCGTAACATCAATAAACTCTCATCTTCTCTCTTCATAGACCTATCAAAAGCCTTTGATATGGTTAATCATAAACTTCTTCTGTACATACTAAAATCTCATGCACTTGATCCCTCCTCCTTAACTTGGTTTACTTCTTATCTTGAAAATCGTCAGCAGGCAGTACTCTGGAAAAGTTCACTATCTACTCTCCTTCCTATCTCTATAGGAGTACCTCAAGGGTCTATCTTAGGCCCACTTCTATTTTCTATCTTTATTAATGACCTCCAATCAGCTATCCCTAACACCACTTGCATACAATATGCAGACGATTCCACTATAATCTGCACTGCTTCTTCTCAAGCTGAACTCCAACCTCTTACCCAAAAAACCTTTACCACTGTTGAACAGTGGTTCTCTGACCATTGTCTACTCCTTAACCCCAAGAAAACCAAATTACTACTGTTTGCACCTACCCGCAAATCTACTTCCCTAAACTTCTCTATTACTTCCACTGATAACACTCATATTACTCCTGATTCTTCTACAAAACTACTAGGTATTACTATTGACAATAATCTTAACTCTGACTGTCACATCAACAACACAATAAAAGTAGTTAACAAAAAGATTGGATCCCTTTACAGAATCAAATCCTTCCTTACACCTGAAGCCCGGACCACCTTATCCCAATCTTACCTCCTCTCTACCCTTCTATATGCTTCCCCTATTTACACTAATCTCTCTAAAAGTAACCTTAAGAAACTTGCTTCATCTTACCATAATATTGCTCGATTTGCCACAGGATCCCAGTTTAGAACACACCACTGCCTGAACTTAAAACAACTAAACTGGCTTGAACTTCCTAACAAGCTTATTTATCAACAGCTCTTAATAGCTCACAACATTCTATATCAACCATCCAAAACACCAATACTCTCTAACCTCCTTACTCCCTACAACAATCTGAAACAACTACGTTCTTCAGATAAACTACTAGTTAATAGTACCAAACCCAATAATGCTGCAGGAGATTGTCTTTTTTCCAACTCAGTTGGCAAAATGTGGAACAAACTTCCACTCAATATCTCAACTTTGTCCACTCTTCCACTCTTTAAAAAACAACTGAGAATCCATCTTAATAAACACTGGCTTTGCTCCTGTACCAACCCTGATTAACCTTTCTTCCTCCTTTCCTCTACCACAATACTTCCTTCTCTCTATACTACATCCTGACTGATCCCCACTGACATAACATCCTTGTGGATATAACTTATCTCATATATACTATAAAAACAAAAAAAAAAAAAAAAAATTATGACATCGATATTAGTATGACTATGTATTATTTACACTACGTTTTGATATTATCAAATTGCGTATTGCAATTATTTAATAACTTTTTTTAGGAATACTATCTTGCTATGTATATTTCCTCTGACATGTAAATTACCTATACTAAAGTCTGATTATCTTTTATGCTCAATTTTTGTTTTGTTTTGCTTTGTTATTTTTTTTGTATTCCCTATACTTGTTATAACCATTGGAGCTTTTTTCCCCGGGCCTCCACTGAAAATGGACATATATCGAGCTGGACTAGCCCGGTCAACAAATGTAAAATAAAATAAAATAAAATAAAATAAACATTAGTTATTGCATCTGAGTAATAGTGACAAAGGTCAGTTGTGTGGCTGTATTATTCTGTTAATCAGCAAATAACTAGCAGGGATAACACTTGGGGTAGAAAAGGCTATTTAAATATATAAATATAAATAAAAACTTTATATACAAATATTTAACTAGTTATATTACTGGTGTAGATAAGAGTGTGAAAGAGAGAGACATACATGTTTCCATGTCTGATTAGAAATTTTGCTAGACATGGAATATGGAAGTGGAGGAGAAACAGCACAAGGGAATACACACACGCACACACACACACGCACATGCACACGTACACGCATGCACGCACGCACTCACACACGCACACATACACACACACACACATACACACACACACACACACACACACACACACACACACACACACACACACACACACACACACACACACACACACACACACACAATAGATAGTGATATCCTCAGGATGGCTGAGAGAGCTTTAGGGTGGCAGTGAATGTGGATCTGAAGGTGTAACTTCAGGAGCAAATACAGTAGATTGAGATGGTATTGACTACGTTTGTTAGTAAAGTAAGTGAATATTGGAGGTACAATAGGGGAGGAAGTAGTAGACCTGAAGAATGGGTGGGAGGGAAAAGGTACTGGGGAGAAAGGTAGAGAACAGAAGGATAGCAGAAGATGTTGTTAGAAGTGTACAAGTAGTATGGCATGAAGTGAGGTGAAGGAAAAAATAGAAGCAGCCATGAAAGAAAAGACAAGGAGAAGGAGGGCAAAGTAGATGGGCAGCTGCACATACCAGTGACAAACAATGAAGGAGAGACAGAGCCACAGGTGACAGTGTAGGACCAATACAATGAAGACAACAGGGAAAAAAAGAAGGCAGGGAAGAACACAGGGGTAGAAAAGAGAGGCAGGACACAATATTGCATGTAGGACCCCAGTGCCCATCATTGCCTCTATAGGTTCTGAATATGTGCATGGTGTATCTCCTTTGAAGAATCAGACCTGTAGTCATAATGCAAGTCCTTCCCATAGTAACACAAACCACAGCTATACCTAGTTTTGCTAAGGTTTACCACGTTGGTGTAACAGTTATTTTTTACAGAAATGGAATCACATATGCACAAAGAATCATTGGGATGGCAGTCACATGAACGGGAAAACCTGATTATACAGTATTCTGTTCATACTTTGCATTACCTTTTCCCAGAGCTGTAACAAGGATAGGGTGAAGGGGGTGGCTGCCCCAGGTGCAAGTTGAAAGGGGGCATGATAGGCATGTATTGTTGTTGGGGGGAGTGTATTATTGACTTAAAAATGAATGTCAGTGCTAATCTACCAACCTGTAATGAGATGTAAATAGTGCCTGGTATGCAGGAAAGGATAATGAATTGGGTCAATGTATGACCCTCGTACCCCAGTCCTGTATAGCATGCAGTACTGCTGCAATGCTTTGCTGCAGCTATTTAACTGTACTGAGAAGCTTGTTACATTTGTAGCAATTAGTTTACTATAGTTTCAGAGCATAAAGTATGTGTTTTGGTATTAGTTCTAAAAGATTTTTACTTAATCTTCTACTTCCCAAAGCCTTTTTTTTGCTCCTCAGCTATGAGTTGAGAAGGGTTGCTATTTCAGTGATCTGCACAGGGCACCTGTTTACCTAGCTATGATTCTGCCTTTTCTGTTTCTATCCATTACATGCATTTTTATTTTTAAGTGTATAGCCATTACAAGTAAATTCTGCAACAGCAGCATTCATAGACTGACATTCTTGTAAACAGAGTTACACACAATACATTGCAGAGGATCAAATAATATGGGATAGCATTTATGTAAATGTTGAAGTTGACAACAGATAAAACATTTTAGTCCAAACACTACTCCTTTTGTAGCATTTTTAGATGACTAGTCTCCTCCAGTTATACCATAAAACAAAGCTTATCAGTCATCTGGGAAGCATTTATTGGCTTGCCTTTTTCTGACATAGTAAATGATGGCCTGCCTGCTTCCAAGCATGCTTTACCCAGTTCAGTGTGTTTATGACACAACTTAGTGCATGTTTTTGAAACATTGGTGTGTGGATATAATTGCAAAGCTTGTGGATGTCTGCATCAAGTCATTCAAACTCATTAAGTCCAAGCATCGCTTTGTCATGGTAAATAGTGCTCCTAACAAGCCAGGACACTGACCCTTGTATCACAGCCACAGAGTATGACATTCTAATGAGATGCACATTACTGCATTGCCCTTAAGCACCTCAACTGGCTAGGGCTATCATACTTCTCAGTCTTTTTTGTGCAAGAAATCTGGACAAAGCCAAAAATAATTGATGGATAAAGGCCCAAAATCAAGGACAGATTTTAAATATTGCTCTTAAAAGTTTATAAACTCACAAGAATAACAGGTTTTGCATTAGCATGCATTTTTAGAAATATATGAAGACTGAAACTCAAATGCCTTTCATTATTTAATACCTTCAACCTCAGTGATTTTCCAGAAAATAACAATTTTTATGAGGAACAGACCAAAGATATGTCAAGAATCTATACGTACTGCAAACCTCTGGACTGTTGAGAGATATGAGAGGTAGCCCACTACCACATGCTTAGGTTCATAGCTTCATAGGTGGTTACTGAACTATTGACGCAAAGGTCTTTATAAGCCTAGCTGTATGTGCCAAATATAGTACTAGAGAAACCCAATATATAGGATCTTGCCTAAACTCGAGATCTTAGTTAGTAATGACTGCCCATATCTAGGATGGTCTTAGATGAAATCCCTGGCAGGAATATAAGGTTTGCCATCCAGTCATCCTGGCTATGCTTAAACAGGGTCATAGATGGGCTTTGTTTGATGTGAACTGGTAGCCTATTCCAGAGGAGTGTCAACCTCTGAGAGACATATCTGTCTCTTCAGCTGGTCCTATTTATGTTGCAGGCCAGGTTAAGGTCCTTGGAGCAGGTGACCCTTGTCCCATTTGATTTGCGGATGTGCAGCATTTCCATTAGGTTTGGATCTGAGATTGCTCTGTAGGCCAGGCACAAGTTTCCTCTAAGTAGTTTGTACCCTACTGAGTACAGTGACAGTGACTTCAGTCTGTCAATATATGACATATGCTGGAGACCATGAATTTTCTTTGTTAGAAATCTCTGAGGTCTCTCAAGTTGCTGCAGGTGCCTGGTAAGGTACATACCAAAGGGAGCATTGTACTTAGAGGGTCCCATACAGGGAATCTTGAGGCAATGCCTTTGCTAATGAGGTGTGCAACATAGAATGCCTTCCTTAACACAGTAGACACATGGTGGTCAAAGTTTAGGCTATAGTCAACTTGCCTTCCCAAGTCTCTCACTACTGAGTTGTTACTTAGGGTATTATTATTTATATGATAGTCTGCAGGGATATCGTTTTTACTGAAGGAGATGATAATCATGTTTTGCACTGAGTTTGAGTCCATGGCTTTGGCACCAATTAAGTCCCTCTTGAAGTATATTGACATTGTTTGGGGATTCAGTGATTGCACCTAATTTGCAGTTGTCAGCAAACTTAGTAAGTCACAGCCCCTCTGTTTTAGTCTGAACTTCTGAGAAGTATATTCCAAACAATCGGGGGCCCATCACAGACCCCTGTGGAACCCCACTGGTAATAGGTCTGCTGGTTGAGGTAAAGTCTCCAACTTTAATGGAGTGCGATCTTTTGGTGAGCCAGTTATTAACCCACCTGATGACATAAGGGTTGATATTCAGCTGGGAGAATGGGAGAGTTTATCAATGATGCCTGAATGTGGGATTGTGGTTGGTAAGTCAAGGTAGGCTGTATGCACAGATTTGAGAGCCTCACATAACCTTCCCTTTCCTCACTTACTACTCCATCTCACTCTATAGTATAAAACTAACTACACTTACCTTTCCCCTCTCTCTGTATCCAACCCTTTTTACTACATATTATCTGTTCTAATTGCCCCCCCCCCCTTCCATGACTCTCCCTCATTTTGTCCTACTGTGCTTATATTTCCTTACCTTCCCTCTCTTTACCATAATAGCTTGTCTCACTATATTGTTGGAAGCCATGTACGATTAGGCTTTTTACCCATAACAAATGATATATTTTCCTGATTTACAGATCTATTTTTATTCTAACAAAGTATATTCAAGCTGTGCTTACTCTACTTGTGATTGTAGAATTATTATTTACTGTACATCAACGTCTGTTATGGAGCTTTTCTCCCCGGGCCTCAACTGAAAATGGGCTTGAGCTCAGCTGGACTTACCTGGTCAACAAATGTCAAAATAAAATAAAAATACAAAATTTGCCTTTGTCTATGGCTGTGGTGAGATTTTCCAAGAAGTCCACCAGGTTTAACAGGCATGACCTGCCTTTGAAAAAAAAAGCAAACTGTGTTGGATCAAGGGTTAGCAGATCACCTATATCCTTATTTATAAGGTCCATGATGATTCATCCCATGACCTTACAGATAAGGCTGGTTAAGCTTATGTGTCTGTAGTTCCCAGGGTCTGTTGCTGCACCCCCCCTTTGTAAAGGGGGATGACGGTTGCTGTTTTTCATTCAGGAAGGACAAAACCAGTACTTAGGCTGTGGTTAAAGAGAGTACCTAATGGAGTTGCTAACTTATGTTTTAGATAATTTAAAATGCAACATGGGATGCCATGCGCTCCCATAGAGGCTGTGTTTTTGGCCTTAGAGAGAGCATTAATGACTTATCCTTTGTCGATGCAAGATGGAGGAAATGTAGAGGGACTGCTTTGTGGAATGTTTGGGGGGGGCAGGGGGTGAAGTTTTTGCCAAACCTGTCAGCTAATAGGTCAGCTATTTTCACAGGATCAGTGTGTGTGATGCATTCCACAGCTAGTTCAGCACACATTTGGGTCCTACCTTTTAGATTACATATATAGCTGAAGAATGCCTTATGGTTATCCTTAGCTATGTTTGCCAATGTTTTTTTCAGAGTTGCCCTTAGAGGATTTTACAAGCTGTCTTATTTGTTTGTTCAAGCAGAGGAGGGTGTTCTTCCTGTGCTGGGACATCTCTTTTTTTTTCTTAGACAGCAAGTTCTTCCTCTTGTTGTATAACTTATTAATGCTAGATGTCTACCAGGGAGGCTTGCTTTTTCTTGAGGATCTTGTTTTGATCAGGTACAGCTATGTCAATACAGTTGTATAAGTGTTTGTATAGGGCATTTGTGTAAACCTTAGTATAGTTGTCAATGCCATCTGTGGGAACAAGAGATTGGAAATTATTTATGTCATCCCTTATGAGGGTAAAATTAGCTTTGGTGAACTTTATAGCCTGATTTCACCATTCAGGTGTTATACCGACTTCAAAATGTGACTGATTTGTGATCCAGTGAGGGTCCTATAATTGTGGAGTTCCTATCATATGATTGAAGTCTTGCAACTTCGAATCATTAAAAAAAATTGCACTTTATTCATCTGCTTTTACTGTATTTGTGTTTCTTCCTACTTTATTACCTTATTTTTTTTGCCTCTTCTTAAAAGTGCTCAATTGTATTTATTCTGCTGCATTTATTACTGCTTGGTAGTAGCCTGATTAAATTGTAACTGTTATTCTAAGCCTGTTGGTTTAAGCACTTGGGCTTCAGACCATTTGTTTTACATTAAGAAGGTTTGTGACCTGCACTGTTGTAGCAGGACAGGTAGCTTACATCCTTCTAAGTTGGGAATTGCTGATTGAAGGCTCAGTGTCTGTTATTCTAAAAGTGTATTAGTTCTGGTTTAAGCACTTGGGCTTCAGGCCAGTTATTTTACATTAAGAAGGATTGTGGTCTGCACTCTTTTGGGAGGAGATGCTAAATTCTGCCCTTCTGAACTGGGAATTTCTGGTTAAATGCTTATTGTGCCTGCTTATTTGAACTGTTTCTTTCTGAAATTGGTGTGCCTTGTTTGCTGTAGCATAGACTATATTCAGGCCTGCTGAATCTAGCTTTGTTTGTATAACATGAGCACTAATCCAGGCCATCTTTTTTGGAGAAGGGTTCCCTTGCGCCCTAGTGGCAGAAGCATGAAGTTAGAAGACTGCTGGAACAGGGCTCAGTTTTGATTTTTTTTTACTGGTTAATTGGATAATTTGTTTAAATCAATTTGCTCGTTTTCTATTGTTATAAAAAAATTTGCACTTTTTTCATCTGCTTTTTCTGTATTTGTGTTTCTTCCTACTTTATTGCTTTATTTTGTTTTTGCTGCCTGTTCTTAAAAGTACTTAATTGCATTTATTCTGCTGCATTTATTACTGCTTGTTAGTAGCCTGATTAAATTGTAACTGTTATTCTAAGCCTTTGGTTTAAACACTTGGGCTTCAGACCAGTTGTTTTACATTAAGAAGGTTTGTGGTCTTCTTGTGGGAGTAGAGGCTAGATTCTGCCCTTCTGAACTGGACTTATTGTGTCTGCTTATTTGAACCGTTTCTTTCTGAAATTGGTATGCCTTGTTTACTGTAGCACAAGACTAGATTCAGACCTGCTGAATCTAGCTTTGTTTGTATAACTTGAGCACTAATCTAGGCCATCTTTTTCTGGAGAAAGTTCCCCTGTACCCTAGTGGCAGGAGTGTGCAGTTCAAACTTGTCTGATCGAAGACTGCTGGAATGGGGCTCAATAGCTTTTTATTGGTTACTTGGATAATTTGTTTAAATCAGTTTGCTCATTTGCTACTGTTATATTGAAAATAAAAAAAATACACTTTATGTATCGCCACTTAGCTAGGGTTAAAATATTCTCAGCGCCATAAAGTCTGCTCTTCAAATTTTCCCTTAGAACTAGCCAGGTTTTAGTTTTAGCACTCAAATCTATTTCTTTGAGCTCAGCACTTGTTCAGAACTCATTGTAAGCATTAAATAAGCTACAAATTACTACAGCACTCAACTTTCCTCACTTGTCTAGAGGAAAACAGTTTTTAATACTTAATAAATAAGCACCTAGCATGTCTATGGGTCGGCTCCCGGTGTTTTCTCCTGTCCACCTGATGAATCTGGGCAACTTGGGGCAATGCAGCAATTGCCTCATTTACACAGACAACACTCTCCTCCTACCACCCAACACTACAACCTGTGAGAGATGCACTTGTATTACCAAACTGGAAGCAAAGCTCTCTTCACCCAAGACTGGACTGGACAGTCGAGGAGAGGGTTAACACTTGCACCACACAACACTCATCACATAGTCCCTCAAAACCTACACTACCAAAACACACACATAGAAACACAAAACACAAAACACACACCTACATTCACAGAGGCTCTCAATAAAATTCTGCCCAAGCAACAGAGACCTCCAAAGCAGAAATGCAAGCAACCTCCACCCCCCCAACACAACCCAAATGACACATAGCCCACAAACTTGTACACAACACTCTAGTCATATGTAACTCTATAGTCAGGCACACTGATGTTCTACTCACCAGGCTAAACAAGGAGAAAGTTACTGTCAGCTGCTTGTCGGGTGCCAAGATCTGTCACATAACACATGCACTCAGGTCACTCCACAACAAGTACAAATATGACTCTGTCATTGTCCATGTTGGTGTGAATGATCTGAGATGTATCTCCCTGGACTACATGAAAAGAGACATGGAGGAGCTCTCCAATCTTGTAGCTGAGGCAGGTATGACCATAGCCCTGAGGAACACCCTCCCATCACCCAGAATGATACCACAGTACAAGGACAAAATGACTGACTTCAACAATTGACTAAGCTTCTGGTGTCATTCCAAGGGGAAACAGTATCTGTCTGCCTAGGATGACATGATTAACAGGCCATGATGCTTTGCCAGAGATGGCCTCCAACTGTCGCCCTTGGGATTCTGGATAATGACTAAGGCTCTTGCCACCCCTATAGTGCTTTTTTTAGGCAAGGTTCAAATGACAAATTCACCTCCATAACAGGTACAAGCAAGCAAAATCTGAGGGTAATGCTACTCAATGCTAGAAGTCTAAACCTTAAAATGCACTCACTTGAAGCACTCCTTAAAATGGAGAACATCGACATCTGGGCAGTGACAGAGACCTGGTTCAAGGATCCAGAGAGCACCCCTGCATTACCAATCTATAATTCATACCACACCTGTCGGCCACCTAACCTGGACCAAAACACTAAAGGCGGAGGCATGTCCATATTCATTAAGGATATCCACACCTCCAGGCTAGTTGCTAAGCATAATGCACCCGAGATTATCCAAGTGCAACTAACTCTGGGCAAGATCGTAATCCAAATTGTAGCTTGCTACAGACCCCCCACCATGCCCCAGGATTCCCACTCCTCATTTCTTAATGCACTGGAAAATATTAGGGTACAACCTAACACCCTAATAATGGGCGATTTCAACTACCCCCCATTAACTTTGAAAACTACTCATGCACCAACTCTTTTGCTCAACATTTTCTGGAATTCATAAATTCCAATGCCTTGGATCAACTTATCCACACCCCCACCAGGGGCAGCAATATCCTATACCTGGTCATTACCAACATGGGCTACCAGTGTTCCACACCAGAGGTCAATTCCTCGTTGGACAGATCCGACCACAAGCTAATCACCCTAGACATCCTGCCCCCACCCCCCATTAGGAAAACCACCGTAAAAAAATTCTCCAAAGCCAACTTCACACTTCTTAAGACAGAAGTGGCAAACTTCACGACACCTATGCTGACGGACAATAGAGGTACGATAGCTGAATCCTACACAAATGCACTTTATAAGCACTTACATGAATGCATGGATCATGCTATCCCTAACAGAACCAAGATGCTATCCTCCAAAAAAGGAAGTCAATCTAATGGTCCCCTGCCATAAACAAACTCTACAACAGAAGAAATAAACTGCTGCAAAAAAGAGTAAAATCCCATGATTGGAGGAACTCCCCAGTCAGCCTCAGTAAGAAGGCTTTTTTGTGATAGTTTAAGGAAGTATTCACGTATAAGTTAGGATCGGATTAATTTAATTACCGATATGATGGGTCTGGTTTTAGACCATAATTACATATATTATGAGGGTGAGTTTTATAGACAGACAAGAGGTGTGGTTATGGGGCAGCGTGTGCCCCCATTTTTGCCAATTTAGTTATGCTTGAATGGGAACATCAATATATATTAAATAGTGCTTATTCCAAACATATCACATATTATACAAGGTTTTTGGATGATATGTTTTTATTATGGGATGGCCCTATTGTTAAGCTTAATGAGTTCCTAGACTATTTAAACACCACAAGTAATTTTTAAGGTTTACATATAATGTTAGTGTAGAAGGGATAGCTTATTTAGACACTTATGTTAGACATAATGACACAGGATTCCAGTCTGAAATATATAGAAAAGAAACTTTTTCCAGTGGTTATACTGATTATACCAGCAGCCATCCTAGACATATTTTAAAAAATATTTTTAAAGGACAATGTGTACGGGTGGCAAGAATGACATCTGATTATGATATCATGTTTAAGGAAATTAATAATATAAAAACCATGTTCATTAACAGAGGCTATCCATTGCCCTTATTAAATGATATGTTGGCATATGTTATTAAGGAATGGGGTAATAGATATATACCTGTTTTAGGTAAAAAGATGTGTAATATTATTAATAAGAATGAAAAAAAGATGGAGATTTTAATAGAGTATGTGTTTTAACATATTCTCCATTCGTGACAGGTATAAGAAATATTATAGAAAAGAGCTGGAATAATCTTATAATGGATGAGGAAGTTATGGAAATTTTAGGAAATAAACCAAGATTTGTGTTTAAAATGGGCTTGAATATTAAGAAATTATTAAATTCGCAACCCCATTGTACTACGGATGGTGATTTTTATACTAAAAAATATGGAGCTTGTAAACAGTGTTTCACAATCAATGAAGTGGCTGGAATAAGGTTGGATGATATTAACAAGACCTACGTGACTTTTAAAAAGGGTACATGCAATAGTAAGAACATAATTTATTTAGCAAAGTGTGAATTATGTACAGTTTTTTATATTGGAAAAACTGAGACAGTTTAAAAAGCGTATCTATGAACACTTATATAAAATCAAAGTGAAGGATATGAATAATGCCCTATCTAGACATATCAATAAGTACGGTGAGACACATAAGTTTAAATTTGCTATAATTGATCAAATATATATCTCACCTAGGGGTGGTAACTACAAAGCTCAGTTGAGCAAAAAGGAATGTGTGTGGCAAATAAAAACGAATGCAACTAGGTTTCCTGGCATAAATGAATATATTTCAATTAGATCAATATTGCATCTTATATAAATAGAGTTGAATAATTTTAACTGATTTTTAAGACATAATTGTTCATGGTATACATTATTTTAGTAATGAATAAAAACGATAGTGAAGTCAGTCCAAAGAATAAATACACATGTACCAAATAATAAAAAATAGAATCAAAGAGCAGGTACTAGTGCAAAAGAACGGGTATAATATTGGCGTTTCAGAGTTGATAGCTGTTCAAGCACCCAAGTCCAAATCTGTTAATGCAAATTTGTTTATTTAACAAATAAAACACGGATAAGCGCTTTCACTAAAGTTAGCTTCTTCAGATCCTACAGACAGGGAATCAGGACGACATATTTATAGTCAACGTAATGAAGTAATTACAACAATTAAGTGAGTTAATTAAAAACATTTAAAGTGCAATCACATAGACAAAACAAGCAATTTGAATCAGATAAATATCCACAAAATATATATTCATTTTAAAACAAAATATGTATATATATACCAAATTATCTTTATATAACATTTATAATACTGATGATATATAAAAAAAATTTTGTATAAGCTAAAATGATTATATATATGATAATAAATATGAATAAATATGAATAAATAAATGAATAAATCAATTAAATACTACTTCAAATAAATATATATGTTGATACATAATAAATATTAATACATGTAAGTATGTTCAGTTTGTATATGTAAAATGGTATGATATGTGTGTATATATGAAGTTTGTGTATGTGTAAAATTTATGGGCATGTCAATAAATAAATTAATAAATGTCATGTATATATATATATATATATATATATATATATATATATATATATATATGTAAATTTTAATATATAATTGGACCTTTTATAGACCTATACATATTTATTTTACATCACAGTCAATTTTATACATTCACATCTACAAGTCTCAGCAAAACATATATATTTTTATCATACATTTTCTCATCAATTATATTCATCACAATATTCACTCATTTCAACCCATCTCTAACATTTTAACACTTTTATTATTAACATTGGTTTTATTACATATATTTATATTCATTACATTTTTTACATATATATTTATACATATATTATCATATACATATATCCAATTATATATTAAAATTTACATATATATATATATATATATATATATATATATATATATATATATATACATGACATTTATTAATTTATTTATTGACATGCCCATAAATTTTACACATACACAAACTTCACATATACACACATATCATACCATTTTACATATACAAACTGAACATACTTACATGTATTAATATTTATTATGTATCAACATATATATTTATTTGAAGTAGTATTTAATTGATTTATTCATTTATTTATTCATATTTATTCATATTTATTATCATATATATAATCATTTTAGCTTATACAAAAAATTTTTTATATATCATCAGTATTATAAATGTTATATAAAGATAATTTGGTATATATATATATATATACATATTTTGTTTTAAAATGAATATATATTTTGTGGATATTTATCTGATTCAAATTGCTTGTTTTGTCTATGTGATTGCACTTTAAATGTTTTTAATTAACTCACTTAATTGTTGTAATTACTTCATTACGTTGACTATAAATATGTCGTCCTGATTCCCTGTCTGTAGGATCTGAAGAAGCTAACTTTAGTGAAAGCGCTTATCCGTGTTTTATTTGTTAAATAAACGAATTTGCATTAACAGATTTGGACTTGGGTGCTTGAACAGCTATCAACTCTGAAACGCCAATATTATACCCGTTCTTTTGCACTAGTACCTGCTCTTTGATTCTATTATTTTAGTAATGTTTTTTATAGGTTATGTATTGATTATTAATTGACACACAATTTATTGATTATTATGTTACAGTCCGGTTTTATACATGTGATTATGAAATGTTAATATTTATATTTATATTTATTATTAATTGGATAGATATGACCTTACTAATATATATATTTTTATAGTATAGCTATTTCATAGCCATGTTTAAGCTTTTATATGCACTAGCACTTTAAATAAGCTGCTCGGCTGCCGATTGAAATGTTTTTGGCGCCAAAAAGTTTTTAAATCTGCAGGAAAATGTTTTTAAATCTGCAGGAAAATGTTTGTATTGTTGTTCTGATGAAGTCTGTATCTACAGATGAAAGTGCTAAACCGTTGTTTTAATTCTATGTTTGTGCAATAAATCAGTTTTCCGTGCCCGGGTCCAGTTTCACTTGTACTGTTAAAAATAGCTTGAGACTGCGTGTTGTCTCATTGTATTGATTATCTAGCCTCAGTAAGAAGCTGAGATCCCTCATAAAATCCTCCAAAGCTAGTTACGAAAACAAAATCGCCACTGTTTCTGTTTCTAAAGACAACCACAAAGCATTCTATAGCTATGTCAAGAATCTCAATGGCAACACCCAGATCTGCTCTGAGTTACAGCACAATGGCACTAAATATACAGAACCAACTGATATTTCCAACATTCTGGCAGATAGGTTCAGTGGTAACTTTAACCCCCTCTCACCCCCTAAAGGGCCCATCTCTATACTGGAAGAATGCAAAGTTCCTGTAATTACAGCTGCACAGATAAAAACCACACTCTCCGAAGCCAAGAACACAGCATCCATGGGACATGACAACATCCCAGGCTGCGTTCTACACAAACTACAGAATGAACTGGCACCCCACCTAAATACTATGTTCAATCATAGCCTCACCTCAGGTTTGTGCCCACTGAATGGCACACAGCGACAGTTATCCCACTCCACAAAGGGGGATCCACCATGGACACTGGGAACTACTGCCCATTAGCCTGACAAGCATGGTCTGCAAGACCATAGAATATATCATCATGGAACTTATAAACAAAGACATTGGTAATCTCCAGACTCTGGACCCCACCCAGTTTGGGTTTGTAAAAGGCAGATCATGTCTCCTAAATCTGATAGACTTCTTTGAAGCAGTCACCAAAGCCGTAGATGAGGGTAAGGTGGTTCACACAGCCTATCTAGATCTCTCCAAGGCTT
Organism: Protopterus annectens; assembly: GCF_019279795.1. Lineage (NCBI taxonomy): Eukaryota > Metazoa > Chordata > Ceratodontiformes > Protopteridae > Protopterus > Protopterus annectens. Next base: position 1,372,793,731 of record NC_056725.1, on the reverse strand, counting down.
TTGACACCATCCCCCACTCTGGAATTATAGATAAAGTCACTAAACTAGGTATAAATCTCTATGTCACAAAATGGGTTGCCAAATGGCTCACTGACAGAACCCACACTGTGAAAGTAGCAGACTCCAAATGCGACTTTAGATCAGTGACAAGTGGAGTACCACAGGGTTCAGTCCTGGGTCCTTTCCTGTTTAGTATATACTTCTCTGAAGTACAGGCTAACACAGAAGGTCTTTGGCTAATGAAGTTCACAGATGATTGCAAACTAGGAGCATAATCAAAACTCCTAACAATGTCGACATCCTACAAAAGGGTGTGACTGAGACAGATTTCTGGTGTCAAAGCCATTGCCTCAAGTGCATTGTCATCCCTTTTGGTAAAAGCTCTGTAACCATGAGCTACCACATAGGTGGTAGTCTACTTAACCTGAAAGTGTGATAAGAGACCTTGGGACACAGGTGGACAGTAGTCTCTCCTTTGATAATCACATCACCATAGTAGTCGGGAAATCCTTCTACATGGCACACCTCATCACAAAAGGTTTCTCATCCAGGAAAAAAGAGGTAATTGTTTCCCTCTACTCATCATTCATTAGACCCATCATAGAGTACAATGCCCCTTTTGGTATGTATCTCACAAGACATCTACAACAACTGGAAGGGCCACAGAAATACCTCACAAAGAGGATTACCGGCCTCAAACAGATACCCTACGCAGACCATCTCAAAAAACTCCAGCTTTACTCTGTCACATATCGCCTACTCAGAGGTGATGTCTGCCTAACCTACAAAACTATGTCAAACCCAGAGCTGTTGGATATGCTCCACTTAAAGAAATCCCAATACCTCTGAACTACATGGTCTAGGGACCTAAACCTTGTCACCACAATAAACAGAACATGCTGGAAGGATAGATTCCTGTCCCAGAGACTTCCCATACTCTGGAACAAACTACCTATCTATATCAAAAAAAGCTCCTCATTAGAACTCTTCAAGAAAAATCTTGATGACTGGATGGGAAATAGGAAATTCACCCCCTGGGATAACTTCTGTGGCTCTGCTTGACAGGGGTATAGGGAAATAATGTTCTTGGGTGACGAAAGCCAGGGTACTTTTTTGGCTAGGCTTATATAGGCCCTAGGGCCAATAGCCTAGTACCTACCGATGAACATATGAACATATGAAAGAACTTTAATGATCAAAGTTGTAAAACCTCGAAGCATATAACGGAGATCACCATAGAGATTGGAAAGGGAAGATTTCCCTTTACTACACTGTAGTGTGATCTTGGAGTTGGTATATTTAAGTAGGGGGGGGTGTGGGGGTGCAGGGGGCTTGCCCTCCTGCATAGATCATTTTTTTTACTGTTTTTACATTTTTGTATGTGTGTTCAATGTTCCGAGACTTCAGTCATTAAAGTTCGTCCTTTAATGATTCAAAGTTTTGGAACTTCGATCATATGATATAGACCCTAATTGTGGTGATGCAATGGCCACCCATGTTGTGTGGACCAGAATGAAAATATTTGAGCTTCTTGTGTGGTTGTATACTATTTTTTACAGGTTATTAGTGTTAATAAAGTCCAGGAACCTTTGTGCAAGCATGTTGGTACTCACATAAGTTTCCCAGTCAATGGAGGGATAGTTAAAATCACCCATGTCTAGAGTATTTGGTCGTAATTTGATTGACTGAAGTAGGTCCAAATAAACAGCATTGGTATCTTGGTTCATTGTAGGGGGGCCTATAGCTAATGATGGCTTGAAGGGGAGTCTTACCCATAGTTAGCTGAACTTGGAGTAATTCCATGGAGTTTTCCTGTCTAACCATTCTAGAGACGTATTTATCTTTGATGACGATAGATACTCCTCCTCCTATGGTTCTCACATGTTCATTTTGTGGTCTGAAGGTATGGAAGCATTCTCATCTTGCAAGGCTGGGGTATACTCTGCGGCCCTGAACCAAGTTTTTGTCACTGCACAGACATCAACATCCTCCAGGGAGAGAAGCACTTCCACAGAGAACTGTTTCTGATTTAAACTCCTATCCTTTAGCAGCACAACCTTTAATTTATTCGTGAGTGATATTTTCATGTCGGAAATTTTGTTCTTGGGACCTTGCCTAAAAAGTCACTATGGGGGCGGCAAGTCCCTTAGCCAGTAACCAAAAGCCTAGAGGTGACAGGTGAAGATCATCTCTGGCAAATCAGTGTGGTCTATCAACCATGTCATTCCAGGCTGACAGAAATTGGATCCCTTAGAATGATACAAGAAACTAAGCCAATTCATGAAGTCAATCATTTTTTTGTTTATATTGTGGCATCGTCCTAGGTGAGGGTAGGATGTTGCTCAAGGCTAGGGACTCACCTGGCTGGGATGCATATTCATAGAGCTCAATCATGTCTCTCTTCATATAATCCAGTAAGGTACAGCTCAAGTTATTCACACCAACATGAACTATAATGGAATCATAATGGTATTTGTGAGACTTGAGTGCATGTCTGGTCTGATGAATCCTGACACCGAATAGACAGCTGACCGTAACCTTCTCCTTGTCCAGTCTGGTAAGTGGGACATCTGTGTGTCTCACAATGGAATCACCTATGACTAAAAAATTTGGTTTAGATGTACTTTGCCTTAGGGGCTTATTTGGTGAGACACTAGTGATTATGTTTTTATGTGTATTGAAGTGCTGCATTAGATGTAGCATGTTTGTGTTTGGAAGGTCTCTGGTGTTTAGGTAGGTTTCTGTTGAGTAACTCTGCGTATGATGGTTTATCTGTTGAGTGCACGGTTTGCATTGGAAATGTAATATGTGAGCTGACAATCTGATCAGTGTTACTGTTCTGTGAGTGAAAGATCAAGGATTCTAGATTCTTAGGGTAGATGCATCTCTCACAAATTGTACTTGGGTGATTTAGGAGGAGAGAGTTGTCAGTGTACATGAGGCAGTTGCTGCACTGCCTCAGGATACACATGTCTGTCAGGCTGGTAGGAGAAATGAAGGGAAACTGACCATCCATAATGGTAGGTTAAATCCTCTTTTCACAGTGGGGAGAGGAGATGGAGGGGGTGGGGTATAACTGGGTGCTCTAAATGGGGTTTGTACTAATGAGGTACTCTATAAATGGTCTTTACTAGTGAGGGTTCTCTAAATGGTATAGACTATTGTAGATTTGGTGGGTTTTTGGGACTGTTTAAGGGGCAAAAGTGCAGCTGAGGTGCTCTCTGAGTAGCTAAGCACAGTTTAAGGATGTCTTGGATGAATCACAGGCTTATAAGGGAAAATTTATCTACTGAACTGAAGTTTTTGCATGTATAACTGCCAGTGGTTACCTCCACTGAGTGGTAGTGTGCTATGGTGCATGAAGGTGCACAATGTATAAACAGATGAATACGGAAGAGCAGTGGCTGGTCACCTAACTCTATGGAGCTATGTTAAAACAATTACAGGGCTTATGTAGCAACAGTGAGCAAACTGAACTAGAAAATGTAACCAATAAAAAACTCAAAACTGAGCCTTTTGCCAGCAACTTTCAATTAGATGAGTCCTAACTGCACTCTCCTGCCACAAGGGTGCACACGGTCACTCTCCAACAAAAGATAACCTGGTTTAGTGCTCAGTTTAACAAACAGAACCAGATTCAGCAGGTCTGAATTTAGTCTATGCTACAGCAGACAAAGTGAGCAATAAATCAGCAAGAAGAGTTTTAAAAAATCAGCAATATAGCAAAAATACAGTTTAAAAGTGCAAAATACAGTATAAAATTGTACTTATGCTTAGCAGGATGCAATAGATTCCTTGGATTGCACAGATGAATACAGCAGGGCAGTGCTGGTCATAAAACTCTCTCATAAAGTTGTCATGTCCCATACACCCCTAAACTGGTAACTCCACCCTAGTAATAAAGAGCTTCCTGTTGTTCAAAAGTCCAAGAACATAGCTGGAGAATCTTTCTATTTAGCCATGTCTCCAAGGTCTGAGACACCATCATACTCTCTATTAGACTCACTGAAAACTTACACAACTTCAAAACTAAGCTAAAGTAATTCCTCCAACTTCAAAATTGTGCTAAAGCAATTCCTCCTTATTCCTTGGCTATGCCACTGTTACTCTCTAGGATAAGATTAGTAAGTAGCACTACCACAATAAGAAGTGCTGTACTTAAAATTCTCTTGAACTACCTCAGTACTGAAACACTTAAATACTCCTAATGTGTAGTTAGTGCAGTCAGGAGCTTTCTGTATTACCATACCTTACTTTTATGTACAAATCTATAATTTCTTATGTATTACTGCTATGTACATGTAATGGGCTGGATTCATTAACAGTTATACCAAGTGTAGCTAGCTGCCAAACAAAGGGAAATGACAGAATATGCTAATGAAAGCATAAAGAGCCAAAGTACAGACTAATTAACCAATCCAACATGCCAGATCTATTCTGGAAGCTGTAATGCAAATGTATGCACTCAGTGTAGCCTTTTGCCTTGTGACCAAAACTCTTCAGAATACAGCATAATTACACTTAGAAAAAAAGCATGTTAGAAGTTGCTGCTGCTATTATCATACTGTATGTGCAAATGGCTTTAAATCAGGGCACTGCTGCTGCTGCCAGACCTCGGGCAAGAAGGAGAAGGGTATATAGACCCTGTTTGATTTATCATTGGAACTGCGTGACACAGAAATTGCTGAGAGATACAGGGTGGACAGGAAAACACTAGAGAAAATATGCAACTTCTGCCACCCCCACCTCAGGCCCCAAGGAAATCATGGAGAACCCATTCCAATGGAAACAAAGGTATGCGTATTATTATGTATTGTAGCTACTGGTACTTTCCAGAGATCCTCAGGGGATATATTAGGGGTGGCACAGACATCAGGCTCTAGAATATTACAGCAGTTTTTAAATGCAATGCTACTACATGCAAGGATCACATCTGTTTCCCATGCACCCCACAGGAGGGAGCAAGAACCATGCAGGAATTCTATGTGGTAGCATACTTCCCTGAAATGTTGGGGGCCATAGATTGCACACATATCAAAATAAAATCCCCCATCCAATGAACAGGGAAAGAGGTACATCAACAGAAAAGGTTTCCAATCTATAAACTGTCAGGTTGTCTGTAATGTCCAAGGGATCATCTTCATGTCTGTGCAGGTAACCCAGGCAGTTTCTACAGCTTACACATGTGGCACACTTGTGAACTGTACACCAGGTTTGCTGGGGTGACACTACTCAAGGGCATCTAGTGAGAGATGCAGGTTATGCACTGGCATCCCGGCTCATGACAACCACAAGAAACCCACACAACCCCACTAAGCAAGGATACAACAAGGCTTATGCTCAAACTAGGAATATCACAATATGTGTGTTTGGTTTGCTTAAATCAAGTTTCTGGTGTGTTGACACATCAGGAGGTGCACTGTAGTATGACCTAGGCACCTCTGCCAAAATACTTACTGTGTTATGTTACACACAATATAATTCTCAGGAAACAGCTTCAATAAGGACAACAAGTGACAGGACCATAGTTTCAAGGCCCACAGGCAGGGCCAGCAGCAGAAGCACCAACAGGTACAGGCGAGGAGTCTGGAACCACCAGCTGCAGATGGTGCTGGCAGATGAAGGTGTGCACAATATGCCCTGTCTCTGCCTAAAAGGTAAAGGACAGCGAACACAGTCACTACAGAGGTCCAAGCTTAAGAACCTACACCCATTCAAATAGGAAAACTGATGGCTGGCAAACTCCACAACCTTTACTTAACCACGTAATGGCTGTGTTCTGATAGCATCAGACAGGGACAGCTCCCAAGGACCTGCAGTAATGATGAGATAAGTGTGGAACCTGTAAAGAAAAAAAAAAGTTATAAAACTATTTACTCTCATATGTTAATAGTTATATGCCCCTAAGGACAGCATTTGTCTGCACTATACTGTTATGACAGTAAAATCTCCACTGTCATATTTTTGCAATATAGAGTTACTTTGTAGAAACAATAGTGTGCACCAAGCATTTCAACTGACCACTGTCTATAAGATAAGGAACAGGACAATTATATCCTCATTTGCACAAGTATATCAAGAAGCAACACTGAAGTACCTACTTCTTCCACTGCTGTAATGACGATACTAAATGAAATACAGTATGGCTCAACAATTAGAGAAGCAATCATTCACAAAAGAGTAGGAACAAGAAATCAACAACTTTTCTTCTGCAATACATATTGATAAGTAGAAGCAGGCAATAGCTATTGATTTTGTGCATCAGACATATTTGCAACCCTAAATCACGAAGAGACATGCAAAGGGCAGGGCACAGTCCTCATCATTTGCACAGGTTGTGGTGGGGACTGTAGGAAGGCAAGGCTGACACCAAAGAAGTGAGTGTGTGCGAGTAAGAAATGCATGTATCTGTCAGAGTGTACAGCGGTCAGAGTTAGTAACAACAGATGTACAGCACTCAACAGTACTGTCTAGATAGTTTGCATGTGTGTGTGATATGGTATGGGCAAGTGACATTTTTTTTTTCAATGCTTGTGTGTCTGCATGAACACAGTCAAGCACTGTGCTAGTACTATGTCCTAGCATTTTGTGCAGGTGTGAGCCATGAATGGTAGAGTAGTCAGTTCAGTGTCATTGTCCCCATCCATGAGAACACCTCAGCAAGGAATTGCACTGCTACTTTCATGGAGTGGCTAGAAGTAAGGGTGCTAAGTGAACACGAGCAATGTCTGCTGCATGAGCTCCTCTCACAACTACGTCCAGGACCTAACCCAATAGCCTACCACTTCTGGGTGGAGACACTATAATTGCTGACAGAGCAGTGGATGCAGTGTCACTACAGGTGTGGAATCTGGCACAGTCATATCTGCTAACACCAGAAGATATAGTGGCTTGCTGGCAATGTGGATGCCCACCCTCCCCCAACAAACATTCCATGTACTGCATTCCTATGCTGTATACTTAGCACTGCTTGCTTTAACATTTTCAGGGAGCTCCCCTTGCATGGGTTGAGCTGCATTCATGTGCAGGTTGCAGAATGCTGCAATTTGTCCTGTATTCACAATATCGCAGTGACACTATTGTTCAGCATGAGGATTATGTTGCACTCCTAGATGGGTAACCTTTAGATGGGGTTTTAAATTTAGACTACAAATGCCTACTGAATGTACAATTTCAAGAAATGTTAGGAACCTCATGGCATTTGATTATGAAGAACAGGATGTTTCTCAATGTCCTTTAGTTTTTATTTGTTTATATTTGTCTGCTGGTAGTATAATTTCAAGTAAATGATAGCAACTTCATGGCATTCGACTATGAAGAGGAGGATGTTTCCCAATGTCATTTTTTGTATGGGCCCATTTTTAAACCCCTTTATTAAATTGTTAATTTTAAGGGGGTCTATATTAGAACATGGAAGTTTCAAAACTTCGAATGTTCTAATATCGAACCCTATTCAGCGAAAGCTCAAAAACAATGAACATATAGAACAGCAAAGTTTTTCCTAGGGAAAACACATACACACAACACAAGCACACCAAACAAACAGCAATCCACACACATACACCTAAAATCTTACACCTAACCCTACACTAAACTATACACACACCACTAACTATCCACTTACCTTAACCCAAACTCTAATCCTAAGGTCCGTCACTATCGCACACTTACCTGACCCATGCACTAACCCTAACTCACCTAACCCGCCCTAACCCTCACGTCCAGACAATCAAACACATACCTAACCCACGCCCTAACCCTAACTCAACTAACCCGCCCTAACCCTCATGTCCACACAATTGCACACATACCTAACCCGCACCCTAACCCTAACTACCCTAACCCGCACTTAATCGCACACTTACCTGAACCCGAACTGTAACTTTCCACCACAGCACTAAAAATACCAAAGCAACAGAAACAGACAACCAAATTCTTTCCCTAGGAAAAAATGTGGTTTTCTGTTGCTTCGATATTTTCAGCTTTTGCTGAATAGGGTTCGATATTAGAACATTCGAAGTTTTGAAACTTCGATATTCTAATATAGACCCAATTTTAAGTTGTGACATGAATTCACACACATTAATAGAAAAAAAATAAAATGTCACATTATTATCTTTATGCAGTATTCAAATATGTTTTCTTTTTAACAATTTTCTTCATTCCAACATTACAGAAATTGCTCAATTTCTGTATTCCAGTAAACCTCACCCCTCCCCCTTAACATTACTTTGCGTGTATTGTTCCCATGATTCCTCCTCCTTAACATTACTTTGCGTGTATTGTTCCCACGATTCCACCTCCTAAACATTACTTTGCGTGTATTGTTCCCACGATTCCTCCTCCTTAACAATACTTTGCATGTATTGTTCCCACAATTCCATTTGTTTCTATGAAATTTCCTCCTTCCCCTTCCTACCTCCAGTCCTCCCAATATCATTAGAAATGTTTCCCCATGCAGTTAAAATGATCACTTCAATTTCTCATAAAGAAGGATCATAGTATCAGTTTTGTGATGTATAATAACAAAGAGTTGTATTTATTTCTAGTAAATGAATTCCATTCACTGAAATCTGCAGGATAACAACAGTTATGCCTTCCATCATGTTCTTTGTCTTTTATCTAATCATGCACTGAAAGATCATCAGACATCACTAAATCATGAGTATGAGTGACACAGCCACAGATATGAAGATAACATATATTCTGTTCATACTGCATTCAAACTTGGGTATAAAAATAACTACTCTTCCATTATCTCTGTCTGTAGTCATTGCATAGAGAAATTACTATTTATTTATATAATTTTGTGAGTTCATGATGGGCCACTTTTCCTTACTAACTATAAGTTAAATGCAATGTTTTCAAAGTAATGTCTTCAGATTTGTTAAAATATGAAACAGTTCAATGTAGTCAAATGTAAATTCATTCTTTATCATATTGAAGACCTTACTGAATTAAATTACCTCCCTGCCATCATACCAGGGTCAGTCAACTGAATATGCAATAGATTCCTGTAGAGGCTGGCACTGTATTATATACATATGCAACTATATCACATCTAGTCTTATTTGCACTCCCTTCATAAATCTCAAATGTATAACAAATGTACATTTTCCTTAATTCTGAGCTAAGTAACATTTCAAAGTAAATTTGCAAAGAAGAGCTAGTCAGGTTTGAGGTTATGTTTTGGAAAAATCTATTCTTTTAATTACATATAAGCTAAAAGTGCTGTGATAACAAAATATGTGTACTGCTCTTACCATATACATACATATATATATATATATATATATATATATATATATATATATATATATATATATATATACATATATAAAATTGTGAATATGCAAAATAGCTTTGTGTATTTAGGGACTATCTAATCTCATAATGCATTGAGTCTGGTGTACCAGATGTACTGTTGGAGACAATGAGAGATGAAGGTAACTGCCTTAAGCCTTTTAATCAAAACTTTACTAAAACTGACTGAGTTTAACCCACCAAACTGTTCAACTTTGTAAAGCCAGGCAGTTATGGAGGCAGAGTTTTGCATGCTTAAGAACTGCACCAAACTAGATAAAGAAACTGAATAAATCCAGGTAAATACTTTACTTTATGTTATGGGCAAGGAAGGTGAAGCCATTTGCAGTTCATTTTGATTTTCTGAGGGTTAATGAACATTTTATGCCAAAAAGACATTATTCTTTTTTTTTTGTATAAAACCTTTTTATTTCCTTTTTTTTTTTGTGAAAACAGATATAGTAAAATATAACAATATTAATACACAGGTAGTAATATGACCAGAGAGTACATCGCTGAATAATAAAACATAAATGCAAAACAGTAAGAACTATTTACACATATGCCAAAATTCCATCATTCATTATATATACCAACTTCAAGCTAGAATATGTTCAAAAAGGGATTTCCAAAATTCTATAAAGTGAGTGTGGAATTTCTCAGTGTAGGTTAAATATCTGTGAACTAGTAGGTGTTTGGTAGCTAATTGTTTGAAACCCTCCCATATGAGTGATGCAGTATCCTTACAATGTAATGTAATGTAGTATTTAAGTAAAGAAACTAGTGTTACTAATATTTGTGTTTGTAGTTTAGTCAGGCCTGTGGGGATGACATGTAGGAGAGCTAGTTTCCAAGATAAAGTGGACTTTTCATAGTCCATTTTTTCTAGTTAGACTCTAAAGACATGTCTTTCTTGAAAGGGCATGCTTTCACAGATGTCTTCAAGCTAAAGGATAGTGGAAGCTTTTGTCAAGCTGTTTAATGAACTGTTTGAAAAGTATGAGTTTGACCAAAGTAAAGGTGAACAAAATAGTGATATAATAATGATTGGGCTGGTTGGTACTGAAGTGTCCTAAAAGTTACAGCTAAGAGTAAATTTAACCGTGGAAAAGGAAATCCAGATTGTTACATCAAAGTAGTTTCTGCTGTGGCTTTCGGCTTTTCCCGGTTACATCAAAGCAGTAAAGAGACAAAATGCTAATTTGAATACTTCAAATGATCATAGTCCCTAACTTTCTGGCCTTCCACAAAAATGGTGGAAGTGAAAGGAACAATACATTTTCCCCATTCCCAAGCCATTTCAAACAGGTGTAGTACTACTAAGAAGAGACAGCATTCTTTTCTTGCAGGATGACTGATCTCACACCAAGCTGCAATCTATCAGGTCCATTTCAGCAAAACAAAGGACATGATTGTTTGGAGTTGTTCACAGAAGTTTCACAGCAGTGGTAGTGCCTTTTGAAAGCTGCCAGATGAGAAACTAACTTGCTGTTTGTTAAATGTCCTTGCACGGGCAGCTTTTGCTCTGAAAAGGTCTGTTGCTTTGTTAAGTGTCCATTTAAGTACAGCTAGTAAAAGGCTTTCAGGATGCAGAGGATAGCAAGGACATTTCAGATGCTGTGTGGTTGCTCCATCTGAAGGGGGACTTGGGATTCTGGCCTCACAGAAGACCTACAGATTTTTTTAACTGCTGTTTTAAGGGCAGCTACAAGACTAGTGCTATGAGGAGACTATGGCTGGAACTATCAGAACAGAGTTGCTGCCAAGTCTCAATCAGACAGAGCCAACTGAGGATAGGGATTAATGTACTGAATGAGAACTGTACTTTTCTCTGTAATTTTTCTAGGTCTGGACATGTGTATGTTTGTTGGGGTGTAATAGGGATGTGAAGTGCACTATTTATATTTTTAAGTTGTTAGCTCAACATTAATGTAATAATTGTAAAAGGATAAAGCAATATTCTCTTGATTTTTTAAGTGTTAAAGTATGAATGCATGCATAAGTGTGTGGTGGAGTGGCTGAATTATATTACTTTTGTTTAACTGACTATGCAGCTTTGCAGGATTACTGAAGATTTTTGTGAAACATGTATAACTGGGGACACATCTAGAGTAACATAAAATGAGAAGCAAATGTTTTATATTTACATAGTTAAGTGATGCCCCTGGTGAGTGTGGTTGGTAGTCTGTGGATTAAAGTGAATGATCCCTTTTTTTCTGTATGTGTATGTGGTGGGAGTGGTACATTATAACATGGTTAATTCTGGCATCCGCTTGTGGGCCTGGCCTCACTTTGCCTGTTTGGTCTGACAAATAATTGAGGGTTTCAGCACTGCAGTCATAAAATAGGGGTGGGGTGCTGTAAATGGAAGACACTTACTTTGTTGCTGTTTGCTAATTTTCATGTAATTTTCATGTCAGGCTTTACGGGACTAATGTACATCTGTATGAAATAACTTGGAATATTTATTCTCTGCCTAATGGTATAAGTGAAACAAAGTTAAAATTCTACCTGCTTACTTGCTTTCATAGAATGTCCTTGACTTTGGCTTTTAGATTTGTTCTGTACCTTACAAAATTGTGTTTTTCTGTCCTTGATTTTACATCATGACCCTTTTTTCCCCTTATCTTTTTGGTCTGGTAGTTCATTGAGGACTGGAAGAGGGTTGGATGTAGAAGTAAGCAACTTACTCATTTGTTGTTTGCTCAGTTTAAAATCTGTCTTTATAGGCCTAGTGTGTATTTATATGAAACAGTTTAAACAATTTATTCTCTGGTTAATGTTTTGTGTATATCAAAGTTGAAATTGTTGCTAGTTTCACAGAATAGCCCTGACTTTTCCTCATATTTCTGATCTGGTAGATAACTGAGGACAGCAGTCACTAAATGCAAAGGAGGATGACTATGGCTAAAAGTGGCTTACTCTTGTTGTTTGCTTCGTTTAATGTTTGACTTTACAGGACTGGTATGCATTTGTATGAAGTAAGGTGGAATATTTATTTATGAATGCAGTTTTGTTAAAAACATCCCCAATTTCACAGAATGTCCCTGTCTGTCAAATCAGTGAGACTGGAATCACTAATTTGGAGGGGGATGGGCTGACTGTGAATGGAAGTAACTTATCCTCTTGTCATCTGCTCATTTTTAAATCTGGCTTTATAGGACTGAGTGTGCATTTCTATGAAATACATTGTTTTGTGCATAATACAATTGAAAGTGTCCCTGATTTCAAAGAATTTGACTTTGGTTCATATGTATGGTCTGGCAATTTTTTGAAGATTGCAGTTATTAAATTAAGGGGGTAGCTGTGGATGAAATTACTTAGTCTCTTGGCATTTTTCAATTTTAAAATCTGACTTTATAGGAGTAGTTTGGACTTGTATGAAATAAATTGAAATAGTTATTCTCTGGGTCCTAGTTTGGGTGTAACAAAGTTAAAACTGTCCCCAGTTTTACAGAAAGTCCCTGAATTTCAAAGTTTTAGTCTGGCAAATAATTGAGGATGCAGTCACTAAATGTGGGGCTGTCTGTAGTCAAATGCCACTTACCATCTTGTTTGTTTATTTTAACGCTGGATTTGTATGACTAGGGAACATTTGTGTGAAATAAGTTAAAATATCTATTCTCTGGAAACTTTGTGTGAAAGAAATTTCAAAAGGTACATATTTTTAGGGAATGTCCTTGAACTTGTCTCATATTTATGCCTGTTCTTCAAAATACTTGGTTTTCTGAGAAATTGTTGAGGATTGAAGTCACTAACTGCCAAAAATTTGAGTTTTGAAATTTCACTCTTCATAAAATGAATGCCAGTTCAAATACTATTATTCCTGAAATTTTAAGTACATAGCAAATACAGCATCAGGTGTATTGTCCAAATGTGTTTCTCCACAAATAAACTTCCAAAATGTAAAAATAAGGAATGACACAACCGATCAATAAAGTATAAGATTTAATAGCCACACAAAGCTTTCAAGCAAAACTGTTCTTCATCAGTGTAAAGAATCTTTTCAAATAATATGGACTCTTATAAATAGCTTAACAAATTATTCAGTAATCACATGCACTTTAAGTATATACAAATAAATCTGTCCCTAATTTTGGGCCTTTGTCCCTCATTATTTTTTTACTTTGTTGCCAATTCTTACACTAGAAGGTGGACAGGTGTCTGTTTCATATCATAGCTATATATGTATATGAGTGTGGTTATGACTGGTGGTTGTAAGTGGAGGCTGCCTGTGGACCCCTATGAATGGAATATATCATCTGCATAGGATACATTAGGACAGGCAAGCAGTCAAATTGTCTTCTGATACTGCAGTTGCTCATTTTTTCTGGGTTCACCATTCTGACAATCTTTAATAAGGTAAATTAAGTGCAAGAAAACAAATATCTGCTACAAAACTGATACAGATCATGACTGACAATTTGATGACCTCTATCAAGACAGAGGGAACCAGGTATATTTTGCTTGCAACTGCTGTCTGAATCACATTAGGAATAATACCATTGCAAACCATATTTAAAACAAAAAACACCGGCAAAATTAGAAGAAGGGAGATAAATAGAATGTACCATGCCAGATGTTATTCACAAGTTTGTAAGTGGGTACAGGAGCAGCAGTGATCAGAAGGGAGATTGTCATGGATGCTCTACAAGCACAGTATGCTGCAAATATCCCAGTCAGGAAAATGGACAATTGTCAGCTTCATCAAAAGATGGCATAGTATGTAAATGGTAATTGGTGCACTGCCAAAATGAGCTACTGATTGCAGGAACACATGGAAACATGCATTTGTTTTAGAAGGAATGCCACTGGCAGTATGTGATGAAAACATGGATAGTAATGCATATTGCATTATCAATGCTACATTAGTACTGCAAAGAGGGGAGTAATGAGAACCAGATGCACAGACCTCTCAGCTGTACATCATTAAAAAATATCTCAAGCTGTACTGAAATTACTGCAAAACTACTATGTTGACTAACAAAATGTAATAATTTATTACATAAATCAAGTATGCACCCATGAAACATACCCAACAATGTGCTTAAAGGCCAATTTCTATGAACTATGAGATTGCATGACAAGGAAGATGAAGCTCAGGCTGCACTAGGCCAGATGGCTTGTGACTTCATTGATAAACGCTATACAGATTCTGAAGTATATAAAACTATGGATGAAGTCTATGCCCTTAAAGATTCACTTGCACAACCCTATTTTGCTACTTGAAATGTTAGTTCTGAACAGCTAACTAATAATAATAATAATATACATACAGTTAGGATACCTCTCACATACCACAGTAATGCTGGTGAGTTGTGTAATGTTTTTAAAGAACATTGGTATGTACTCTTGATAGATGATGCTGTAGCTGACATAGTTGGTCCTGTACCTAAACTTCACTTTAAAAACAATTTCTCCCTGAAATGTCAACTGTGTTATAAAAATAAACATGTTAAATCTCATATCAGGGCTGAGAGATTAGGCATTTTTCTTGCCGGCATTGTTCTGCCTGCGTTTTTCTTAGTAATACTACTCTCTATCTAAAAATTTATGAATAAGAGGTTGGAATTGAAATGTTTTGCATATTGCAACACTGAGATAATGGTTTATTGTGCTACCTGCATGACCTGTGATTGTTACTATATTGGAAAACTAACCACAGTTTAAGGGAGAGAATTTTGGAACATGCAGATGATATCAAGAAAGGTAAACAAACTAATGCACTGGCCAAGCATGTTACTGAAAATGGGAATGAACATAAATTTAAGTTTGCTGATCTGGAAGTGCTATGGGAAAGTCTGAGGCTTGGTGATTTAGTGAATCTGACAGAATGTGCAGAACTAAGGTGGACTGTCAGTCTAAATGCTGACAAACACCCAGGCTTGAATGGGCATGTTTCCATTAAACCTGTTTTGAAAGGGAGAATATTACCTCATTGAATTTTTCAATTAGATATGTCATGTGATTTTTTTAATATATAAATGGTTGTCTTGACTGTTTTTATTATGAGTCTGATGAAGTAGCAGTTTTGCTGTGAAAGCACTAACTTTGTACACTAAACCCTTTATTTTACAGCTGTGTTGGTCGGCTTTATATTTTTATTTTTATTTTGTAATTTCTTGTGTGTTTTGTCAACCTTAACTGGGCAGTGGCACTTTTACATTTCTATATCACTTTGTTTGTGTGCTATACTGCTCAGACATGGCAGAAGGTGTAGATGTGAATTTAGCTTATAATCCACATAAAATTTTGAATTGCTCTATGGAATGCCTTTCACGGATGTTAGTGGTGGATCGTAATCCCTTGGTAGCTTTATGTCCTTCTAATGAACTGGAAATGGAGGTACATAGCTGTCAACAGTTCTTAACAGCTTTGAGAGACTTGGAAGATAAGTTATTTTTAAATATAAGCAGCTGCAAATATAATACATATCTACCTGCTATACTGGATCTGCCCACTAGGTGGCACCCTCTTTCCCTATAATGACCTCAAGCTTTAATCTTTCTGTAGTTTTCCCTGCTTCACACAAAATACCCCTTAGGTCATAGACCTGCTACTATTTTTCCCTTACCCCTTACTTCAACTGCATACTCTTACCTGTTCTTTCTCTAATCTCACAGACTACTGATATACCTCTGATCTTTTCCACGCCTGACTCACCTACTTACCTTCAGTTATCAGCATTGCTGATAGTTTATTCTCCTTCACTTGTCTCTTCCTGCTCCGTTCGCCCTGCGGGCTCACTTCACTCCTATCCCTACCCCCAATTCCCACACACCCCAGGGGTCCTACTCTTATACCAGCTAACCACACCCTCTCCCTCTCATACTAATTATATTCCCTCCCATTGCTAATTACCACCTTTCTTCCTTACTTTCAATTATCTCTACCTACTTCTCCTACCACACCCTACACCAATTTTCCTTCCACACTTAGCATACCTCCAAACCAATAACTACAACCTAACAACTTACCCTCCCAGATGCATTTAGCACCCTACTCAACCCTCTTACAGAGGCTACTCATACTCTTACTTCTACCACCCCTAACTATAGCTTACCTGCTAACCTCCTATGAACACCCAATATATCCACAAACTCTCCACCCCAACACACTATCTACTTCTCCTACTCTACCTACTCTCAATAACCATATTAACATAACATCCATTCCTAGCTATCTACCAGCAAAATTCCATAGGATTACTCACATTAGATATGACTCTCCCAAGCCAAGAAAATCTCTCACTCTATATACGAAATTCCCACATCTCAAACTTCAATCTCTACAACTCTTATTGAAAGATGGAGACATTCATCCTAACCCAGGCCCTATTACTACTACTACTATTCAACTCCATAACCTCAACCTCTATCCTATCCACTCCTTTACTACACCACTTAACTCACTGCTACTAGCTCACCTCAGCATACGTAGCCTTAATAACAAAGTTACACAACTCCATGCTCTTCTAGATGTCTACTCCTTCGACATTCTTTGTTTAACAGAAACTTGGTTAAAACCTTCAATGAAAGACAATGAAATCATTCCTCCTGGTTATAATATTTTGTGACTTGACCGTATAACCAAAAAAGGTGGCAGTGTAGCAATCCTTTTTAAATCTAACCTACAGATTACTACCTACAACTTGTTACCATCTCAAGTCTCCATCACTGAAATTCTTATTACCAAGCTCCAACTTAACAAATTCAAATCCATTTTTATTATCTGTACCTATCTCCCTCCTGGTAATAATATTGAAACAATAGAAAATATCCTCTGTTGCCTATCTCATAATTTACCTCAAGAAACCATCATCCTAGGTGATTTTAACATTGAGTGGAAATGTTTTAGCAGTCTAAACCCTACAAGCCATATAAACCTTTTTGGTTTTTCACAAACCATTACCACCACTCACCACTACCAGGATACACAAGCCTAATAATAAAGAAAGTATCTTAGACTGGATACTCATAAATAGTCATCTCCAGACATATGAATCTGGTACCCTCCCAGATGATGTAAGTGACCACTCACTAACCTACATAATCAGGCATAAAACCAACCTACCCAACCCAACCATATCTAGAACAATTAGAACCAAGAAAAACTTTAACCCTGATCTCTTCCAAAGTGAACTAAGAACATGCAACTGGTCTCCTTTAAAATAACTCCCACTGGAGGAAGCTGTCAATTACTTTAACTCTAACTTCTTATCCATTCTAGACCACCATGCCCCAACTCGCTCTGTAAGAATGAGAACGAAATCTGATCCATGGCTTTCAAAAGAAACCAGGCAAAAAATCAAGCTCAGAAATAAATACTGGAACAAATCAAGATCAACTAAAAACCCAGTAGATCAACAAAACTTCAGACAACTAAGAAACGAAACTAAAAAAGCAGTGCAGACTGACAAAAGAAACTACTACTTACAATTCCAACAGACCCACCATAATCAACAACAAAAGTTCTGGGCAAGGATTAATCAATTATTACACCCAGGTCAATCCATCACACCACCCCCATAAGACACAGACCAAGAGAATCCGAAACAGACTGCTAATACCTTTAATACCTATTTCACTGAGGCCATACAAAATCTTACTAATCAGCTATCTACTCAGGACTTACCTATATCCAACCATATCCCCCTCCTTTTCTCTTCCAACCAGTACCAACTACATACATTCTAGCCCTCATCCAAAAGCTCAAACCATGCACTCCTTCAGCTGACAAGATTCCCGCTGAATACTTACAAAAGGCAGCCAAATCTATAGCATACCCCATTTCCATTCTTATTAATAGAACTATCACTGAAGGACACATCCCAAGCATATGGAAGGTCTCCCATAGTATTCCCCTTCATCAGGGAGGTAACTGCACTGAACTCTCCAACTATCGTCCCATTGCCCTTCTGTCTCTCCTAGCTAAAATCATGGAAAAATACATCCATAAACAATTGCTAGACCACCTAATCCAATATAACTTACTTTCCAACTCACAACATGGTTTCAGACCCTCACACAGCACTACTACTGCCCTTCTTTCCTTCATTCACTGTATCAACAAAAAACTTAACCTTAATAGGCTTTACTCTGCACTGTTTATAGATCTATCTAAGGCATTCAATATGGTAAATCACCAAATACTTATAAATATCCTCAAATCTCTGTCACTAGATGCATCTGCTATAAAATGGTTCCAATCCTATCTAGAAAACAGACAACAGGCCGTGCTTTGGCATAATATTCTATCTACCCATCTACCCATTAACATAGGGGTCCCCAAGGGTCCATATTAGGATCACTCCTATTTTCTATATTTATCAATGACCTTCACCTAGCAATCCCCCAAGCTACATGCATACAATATGCAGATGATTCGACACTTAAATGCTCAGCCACATCCATACCTGTGCTTTACTCCCTCACCCAAAAGGTCTTTAACACAATCGAACTATGGTTTACTCAATGCTGTCACCTACTTAATCCCAAAAAAACTAAACTCCTTCTTTTCACTCCTACTAGTAAGTCCCCTCCATTAAACCTCACAGTAATATCCAATAACAATACTCTTATATCCCCAGACTCGACTACCAAACTACTTGGTATCACCACAGATAACAACCTTAACTTTGATACCCATATTAATAATACCTTAAAATCTGTTAACAGAAAACTGGGCTCTCTCTACAGAATCAAACCCTTTCTCTCTCCTGCAGCAAGAACAACTATTGCTCATACTCACCTAATTTCTACTCCCCTCTATGCCTCACCCATATACACTAACCTCTCTAAAATCAACCTTAATAAAATGGAAAGTGCCTACAATAGCATAGCCAGATTTGCCACTGGAAACCCTTTCAGAACCCACCACTGTATTAACCTAAAGCAATTAGGATGGCTTGAATTACAAAATCAGCTTTTATTCCACCAACTTACCATTGTCCACAAAACCCTTTACCATCCTACAGATACCCCTATACTATCTACCCTCATTGTCCCCTACAACAATCTTAAGACCTTATGTTCATCACAAAGACTGCTGGTAAATATTTCTAAATCTAACAACAGGGCTGGAGACTCTTTTTTCTGTAATAATGCCGAAAATCCTGGAACCTTCTTCCTACTTAACTTTCCTCTGTTCCCTCAATATCACTCTTCAAAAACAAACTGAAACTTTTTCTCAGAACACAGTGGTTATGCCCTTGTGCTAAATTTGACTGATATATTACCTTTCTTCCTTGGATCTACCTACACTCCTCTTTTCTATATTCTTGTTCCTTTTCTTATTAACAACAAACTTATTTCTTTCTAGATAATTTCTTATTTTCTCCTCAAAGCTTCTTCAATTAAACCTGTTTTTAACACATATTCTGAATATTGCAGCTCATACTTTTGTTGTCCTTCTTTATGCCAACCTGCTTACTAATAACTTATCTAACTCAGCTGCTATCCTTTAAATGCTATATTGCAACTACAGCTGTATTATGTTAAGCATTTTTAACTTAGCACTGGACTAAGAACAAATGACCACTGTGATTATTCCTTGTCTTTTTTCTAGCAATGTTTAACATGAATTTAATCTTGTACATGTTATTATATTCGTGCTTCCTCAGAACTTATCTCCCTGGAACTCTGAGATTATTCCTAGTCTTTAACATGAAATTAATCTTTGTATATGTGATTATATTTTTGTGCTTCCTCGGAGCTTTTCTCCCCGGGCCTCTACTGAAAATGGACATGTATCCAGTTAGACTAGCCCGGTCAACAAATGTAAAATAAAATAAATAAATAAATAAATACCTAAAGTTGTTCCCTGTGGTCTTAAGAGTATTAAGAATGCCAACATATGGGGACAGCCACCCAGAACTTCTTAAGCTCGGGGAGTCCCTTAATCTTTAGCTAGGTTTTGACTACATCCAATTGCTGATTGACCACTTTAAACCTGCAGAACTGCAATTACAAGAGGAGATCAGAAAGCTACAGGCTGATATTAATACTAATTTTTGCTCTGAGTCATGCAGACCTAGTATTGATACGGTGTATGATAATGTCTCTGCTTTTGAAAGAAGACTGTAAATGACTAAACACAAGAAATTACTTAGGGACATGGCAGATTTTAACAAAGGACATGTTTTTTCCTGGCCCTGTGAAACAGCTGCTAGAATGACTAGCACTGAGAATTCTAACAGTGCTGATGTGATGTCATCAGAAATCGACAGAATTGTGAATGCAGAAATGTCTGTAACACAAGAAGAGTGAGTTGCTCTAGTTTTAACTTCTGTTAATGTGACAACAGTAGATACTAACAGCTTAGCTTCAATCTGTAAGTTAGATATTTTAGCCAAAGGAACTAAAACCATTGTTTTTTCTCTCAATGAACCACTTCCAATCCAGCAGGATTTTCAGAAAGGGAGATTGAGGAGCAGACCATAAAGGAGGGGGAGAGTGAGGTCAAAATCACACAAAAATACGAGAATACGAAACAGGAATGTGGTAACTTAATTTTTAATATCTCATCGCATAACCTCTCTACAGATGAGATAAGACTCTTAGATAAAGGGCTGTCTTTTAAACCTACTCGCAAGGTTGTTTTATCTGATGTTATTACTGACCTAAAAATCTTTACACACCATATTAGTCGAAAGTATTTATTTAAAAATAATGTAAGCAGTGGTGCAAATGCACTTAAGAAACCTAGTACTTTCACCCCTGAGATACATCCAGTGGTTGAAGCTTTTACCAGGTTATGTGAACATGAGCTTAGGGAGAATTCTATCTTTGACTGTAAGGCATCATTTTATAACTTAACAGCAGGTGAACACTCTGCATTTAAGGAACTTCAAAGTAACACTGCCATTGAAATATGACCCGCAGATAAAGGAGGTGGGTCATTATTATGGACAGATATGATTATCTAGGCAAAATGAATGAGATGTTATCAGATACTGAAACTTATAAATTGATTCATAAGTTCCAAGTTGATGGTATCATAAAAAGGGTGGAATTCTTGTTTTATGATCTGCTTATGACTGGAGTGATTGGTCAAGACTTATATGAGTTCTTCTGTGTGGAACATACTTTGGTTCCACTCATCTATGGGTTACCTAAAGTGCACAAAATTTTTGATAATCCACCTATGTGACCGATTATGTTGAATAGGGGTTGGGCTACTAAACCCCTCTCAATTTTTGTGGAAAGGCAATTACATCCTTTATTGGACACTGTATCCAGTGTGTTAAAGGACACTAAAACATTTTTGAGTGACATACTCATGGTCCAATACATTTGTAGATAGATCTGGACTGCTCCTAGTCACTCTAGATATAACTTCACTTTTCACAGTTATACCGAACGACCTAGGTATAGAATATATGAGGTTTTTTAACCCTGGTAGGCCAGTTTTCTAACAGTAAAGTATATTTGATTTGTGCTTTGTTGGAATTCATACTTGAAAAATAACATTTTTATCTTTCATGACAATTTCTTTTTGCAGAAACTGGGAGTGGCAATGGGGACTGTCTGTGCTAATTCTTATGCCAACATGGTATTGGCTTATTGGGAAAATGAAAGTGTGTATAATAGCAATCCCTTTGCTAGTAACTTATGTTACTACAAATGATTTGTTGATGATCTTTTTGTTGTTTGGAGGGGGGACAGCTGAATTGTTGAGTCAATTTATTGAATATTTGCATTCAACTATGACATTTCTTAGGTTTTCTTATTAGTATTCCAAAGCCAGTATTAACTTTTTGGATGTATGTGTTAGAATGGATGAAATTAAGAAATTTAGTACAGCTATTTACAAAAAAAACCACACAGCTGTAATAATTTATTACATAAATCAAGTATGCACCCATGACATATACCTAAAAATGGGCTTAAAGGGCAATTTCTATGAACTATGAGGTTGCATGACAAGGAAGATGAAGCTCAGGCTGCACTAGGCCAGATGGCTTGTGACTTCATTAATAGAGGCTATACAGAGTTTGAAGTATATAAAACTATGGATGAAGTCTATGCCCTTAAAGATTCACTTACACGACCCTATTTTTCTACTCGAAATGTTAATTCTGAACAACTAACTAATAATAATATACAAACAGTTAGGATGCCTCTCACATACTCCAGTAATTTTGGTGAGTTGTGCAATGCTTTTAAAAAACATTGGTCTGTACTCTTGATAGATGATGCTGTAGCTGACATAGTTGGTCCTGTACCTAAATTTTTCTTTAAAAACAATCTCTCCCTGAAATGTCAACTGTTTTATAAAAATCAACATGTTAAATCTCATATCAGGGCTGAGAGATTAGGCACCTTTTCTTGCCGGCATTGTTCTGCCTGTGTTTTTATTAGTAATACAACTAATGTCTACCTAAAATCTATGAATAGGAGGTTGGAATTGAGATGTTTTGCAAGTTGCAACACTGAGAATGTGGTTTATTGTGCTACCTGCATAACTTGTGATTGTTATTATATTTCAAAACTAACTGTAGTTTAAGGGCGAGAATGTTTGGAATATGCAGGTGATATCAAGAAATGTAAACAAACTAATGCACTGGCCAAGCATGTTACTGAAAATGGGAATGCACATAAATTTAAGTTTGCTGTTCTGGAAGTGCTATGTGAAAGCCTGAGGCTTGGTGATTTAGTGAATCTGACAGAATGTGCAGCACTAAGGTTGATTATCAGTCTAAATGCTGACAAACACCCAGGCTTGAATGGGCGTGTTTCCATTAAACCCGTTTTAAAAGGGAGAATATGACTTCATTGAATTTTTCAATTAGATATATCATGTAAGTTTTATATATATAAATGATTGCCTTGACTGTTTTTATTGTAAGTCTGATGAAGTAGCAGTTTTGCTGTGAAAGCGCTTAGTACATTAAATCCTTTATTTTACAGCTGTGTTGGTTATTTTTATTTTGTAGTTTCATGTGTATTTTGTCGACCTTAACTGGGCAGTGGCACTTTTATATTTCTATCTAACAAAATGTGATGGCCTGCAACATGTCTGAAAGTTTTAAAACAAGCACTTATGGAATGGTTGGAGACCATTTTTATAATGCTCCTTATTGGGGTCCTGTATTGTCCCTTGTGTGTGACACATGAGGTCACCATTTCAAGAATGTTAATGAATTTGTGACACTTATGAAATATGTTGTCCAGCAGTCTTCAAAGTGAAAATGGGATATATATCTTTCTTGGAAGAGTTTGCGCAAGACAGGTACCTTATTGCATTGACATCTATACCAATGTTGACAAGCTGGAACACATGGTTCAGAGCTATGTTGTACCATGCACAACATCTGAAATACTCATGGGACATTTTCACTGAAGATGGTAGTGATGCAATGCCCATGAATCAGCTATGGGATATGTTGCATGACCGGTGTTCTGAGCATGGAATGCAGCTGCTTTTCATCTCAGAAAATTATCAGACTTGATAACAGCCATCAAAGCTATACAGTCTGAGGGCAGACCTTTTGTAGTATCAACATATGACACGCTAATCACACTTTATAGTCAGTATCAAGCTGGACTATAAAAGCTAGAGGACAAAGCTGATTAATTTATTCATCTGCATAGGCCAAAGGCCAAGGAAGACAATATCCAACTGTATTGCATTTTAAAGTCAGTCTAGAGAAACTAGACAAACATCTGGATAGCAGCCCTTCTGTTCCATTCTTAAAGGCCTAGAGAGTCTTGAACTCATATAATATTATTACACTTTAACAATGACCTTCAGTCATGTTCTACCAACCTGCCCATTTTTTTAAAATGGATAATCCAGATCAACTTCTTAAGAACTTGGAAGCATATGTTCAGCAACATGTCCAGAATTGTCACCACTGTCCTC